>NC_081556.1:30365984-30548484 GCF_963082655.1 Stomoxys calcitrans | reverse complement strand
TATATTTGTGAGTTGTACCTACATGCCAAATTTCAGACCTCTAGCTCCATCTAAACAGAAAGTACCAAATTGTACAAATTTTTACTAGAACATTTAGTCATCCATCTTTATTTCTTCGTTGTACCTACATGCCAAATTTCGGACTTCTATCTCCAATTATAAAAAAAAGTACCAAATTGTACTAATTTTCGTACATTAACTGTGCCAAATACGGTCCAAATCAGTCAATAACCTGATATTGCTCCCATGTAAACCGGTCTCTCGATTATCCTTGCTCGGTTTCTAGAAGCTTTAATTTTTGCTGGTTAGACAGAAGTTTGACAGATGTATGGTGGTGGGTTCCCAAGATTCGGCTCGGTCAAACTTAGCACGCTTTTATTTCTTTCTGTTCGCCTTCATACTTTTCCACCAGATGTCTTTTAAGTCAAATTTCCAAAATTCTACCTCAATCCATCCGCTCTGCACAAAGTTCACCCATTTCGTATCTTTTTGGTACTTTTTTTAGTACCTAAATGTATAAATTGCCAAAAACTCTTATAGTCACCCAATTATGGTTGCCAAAGTGTAGCTAAGTTTCAAAATTCAGTTCAATTTGCAATGAAAGTACCAAAAAGTACGAATTGTGGTACGAAACGTACTATTTCTTTCACTTCTGGTACGATTTTCCAAAATTTTGTTTACCTAATTTTTTCGAAACGCTCTTTAATTTGAGTCCAAGAACATAATTCTATCCCTTTCCGTTTGCGCTGGACAAATATGTAAAATTTTGTACTTTTTGGTACTTTTGAGTACGTATATTACCATATCCAGCCTTATCACCTGTGATCCAAGACTAACATTCTTGCAATATTTCGTGATTCTAGCTTTAGCCGTTTGGCCTGGGCGTTGATCAGCCTGCCAGTCAGCAATCAGTCAGACACACAACTCTTTTATATGTATAAATTACTTTATATTTATCTTAAAGAATTCATACCATTTCGTTTGTGGACATTATGTTTGTTATCCCACCCTCCTTCCACCTGCATAAAAATGTGCAGCATAAATATGTACAAAGTCGAATATCAAATTTTTGACATGAACTAATTTTGTTTCTGCCACTTTTTGACAACACGTTCTATTCTACAAATGTGCCTTCTCCATTGTTGTTATTCTCATTTTGCAAGGAAAGTTTCCAAAAAAAAACGAAAAAAGAAGTTATGAACATTTCCTTTCCAAAAAACGAAAAAAAATTGATTTTCTGGTTTGTTTTTGTCAAATGGAAAAAACCGATATAGAAAATTCCCAATAATGTAATATTTTGTTGCTGTTGGCTGAATGCATTGGACTTGCCCATGTTTTTGTTGCAAGTTAACCATTGCCAAACCTCAAAAACCGGAAGTTTGCCGAACAAAATCAAATCACGGAAATTGATTATTGGCATAGTCACCAATATCCATCGTTGTGCATCGAGATAGACAGTTAGAACGACACACACCAACACAGATGAGGCATACAGACAAATTCTCACACTCAATTGGCATACACAGACATATAAAAGTATGTACATACATTCAAATAGACTGCATGTGTGTAACACATATGTATATACCAAGCCATATAGCCATATATGGAATGTTTGTGATGTTTTTTTTTTGGCGAGCGGGAATTTATCTACGCACATAAAGGGTGATTTTTTTGAGGTTAGGATTTTCATGCGTTAGTATTTGACAGATCACGTGGGATTTCAGACATGGTGTCAAAGAGAAAGATGCTCAGTATGCTTTGACATTTCATCATGAATAGACTTACTAACGAGCAACGCTTGCAAATCATTGAATTTTATTACCAAAATCAGTGTTCGGTTCGAAATGTGTTCATTCACCGTAACGTTGCGTCCAACAGCATCTTTGAAAAAATACGGTCCAATGATTCCACCAGCGTACAAACCACACCAAACAGTGCATTTTTCGGGATGCATGGGCAGTTCTTGAACGGCTTCTGGTTGCTCTTCACTCCAAATGCGGCAATTTTGCTTATTTACGTAACCATTCAACCAGAAATGAGCCTCATCGCTGAACAAAATTTGTCAAAATTTGAACACATTTCGAACCGAACACTGATTTTGGTAATAAAATTCAATGATTTGCAAACGTTGCTCGTTAGTAAGTCTATTCATGATGAAATGTCAAAGCATACTGAGCATCTTTCTCTTTGACACCATGTCTGAAATCCCACGTGATCTGTCAAATACAAATGCATGAAAATCCTAACCTCAAAAAAATCACCCTTTATAATGTGGTAGTTTTTATATGAGAGATTTTGTCTTTTTCACGACTTATTGCCTGAGGTATTGTGCTCTGACTCAAGCCTGCCAACTTTCAAGTGAGTTTTTTTTATATCCTCCACCATAGGATGGGGGTATACTAATTTCGTCATTATGTTTGTAACTCCTCGAAATATTCGTCTAAGACCCCATAGAGTATATATATTCTTGATCGTCATGACATTTTAAGTCGAACTAGCCATGTCCGTCCGTCCGTCCATCTGTCTGTCGAAAGCACGCTGACTTTCGAAGGAGTAAAGCTATGCGATTGAAATTTTCCACAAACACTTTCTATTATTGTAGGTTGGTTGGGATTGTAAATGGGCTATATCGGTCAACGTTTTTATATAGCTCCCATATAAACCGATCTGGGATCTTGACTTCTTGAGCCGCTGGAGGGCACAATTCTTATCCGATTTGGCTGAGATTTTGCATGAGGTGTTTTGTAATGACTTTCAACAACTGTGCTAAAATTAGTTCAAATCGGTTCATAACCTGATATAGCTGCCATATAAACCGATCTGGGGTCTTGACTTCTTGAGGCTCTACAGGGAGCAATTCCTATTCGATTCGGCTGAAATTTTGCATGAAGTGTTTTGTTATGACTTCCAATAACTGTGCAAGGTATGGTGCAAATCCGTTTATAACCTGATATAGCTGTCATATAAACCGATCTGGGGTCTTGACTTCTTGAGCCTCTACAGGTAGCAGTTCCTATCCGATTTGGCTGAAATATTTCATGAAGTGTTTTGTTATTATTTCCAACAATTGTATTAAGAATGGTTCAAATCGGTCCATAACCTGATATAGCTGCCGATCTGGGGTCTTGACTTCTTGAGCCTCTACAGGTAGCAATTCCTATTCGATTTGGCTGAAACATTGCATGAAGTATTTTGTTATGACTTCCAACAACTGTATTAAGAATGGTTTAAATCGGTCCATAACCTGATATAGCTGCCATATAAACCGATCTGGGGTCTTGACTTCTTGAGCTACTAGAGGCCGCAATTCTCTTCCGATATTGCACAAATTTGTACAACGGCTTCTATCATGACCTTTAACATACGTGTCTAATATGGTCTGAATCGATCTATAGCTTGATACAGCTCCCATATAAACCAATCTCCCCATTTTGCTTCTTGAGCCCCTACAAAGCGCAATTCTTATCCGTATGAACTGAAATACTACACAATGACTTCTACAGTGTTCAGCATTCATTTATAGTCCGAATCGGACTATAACTTGATATAGCTCTAATAGCTCAACAGTTCTTATTCATTATTCTTTGTTTGTCTAAAAAGAGATACCGCGCATAGAACTCGACAAATGCTATCCATGGTGGAAGGTATATAAGATTCCGCCCGGCCGAACTTAGCGCGCTCTTACTTGTTTTTGTGTAGGAGAGTGGGAGTGGGATTGCCCTCTGACACGTCCTTTCAATATGTTCTCCGTCCTCCTACATGACACTTTGGCGATGCTAAGTCCCAAAAGACAATTTCTTTGAGTCTTTTGTTGTAGCGATATACATGTCCTGCTGGAAGGCAGGATGGCTGGACGTGACCCACATACTTGAATCCTTATATCGGCATTAGATCCGAACTCTACTTGCGTTGAGCTTTCTTCTAATACACATATTATCCCGCTCAAACTACACGTCCTACTTAAGGTAGTGGGTGGGCCAATACCAGACTCTGTCCCAAATGTGTATATCAGATTCGTAGTCAACTCTCAAAGATCTTTTTTTTTTTTTTTTTGTACCCATTTTGTGACGTTGGACATTCAGTAGAGACCCCCCGTAGAGACCTTGGACAAAATTGTAATAACAAATGTGCACTCAACTTCCAAATACCTTTCATCTGATATCCACGTTGTCCCAGATGGTTGGTGTTGTTGTTGTTGTAACCACATTTTCATGTGGATGTGCCGATCCTTGTCAAGCTCCTGTAGGTGAGCAAGCTCGTTCCGGTTCAAAAGACCCATCGCCGCGGAAACAGAGTGGCAATTGGTTATTTAAAGGCGCCAAAAACTCGACTTGTCGTATCGAACATCATAGGCACCCAGTATTTGTGCAAGAGCCGGTGCCACCCGACATCTCACTGAGACTCTCCGCTCGATACCGCTGATTGTCCGTGACTACTCAGTATGGAGCATTCCATTAACCGCAACCTGTGGATGCGGCCGGTAGCTCGCAGCTAAGCTTCTCGTAACAGCAAAGAACACCACACATATCGGAACTCAAAGTTCCAACTTGTGTGATGCACACAGCTATCTCAAGCCGAGGTCTCAATTGGTGAATATGCCCTGCTGGGGGATTTTCGGGGGGTGGGAAGGCCCCTCAGACACTAAGGAATAAAGTTTTATATTAGATTCTTAATCTACTTTTAAATACCTTTCATTTGATACCCATATTGCCTAAAGCGGTGAAAGAGTCATGTTGGGGGTTTTTTTTTGGGTGTGGCGGACCTTTCGAACACTAAGTGTGAAATTTGTATACCTAGTTCGTACTCTACTCTTAAATACCTTTCATTTGATACCCATATTGTCTCAATCGGTAAACATGTCCGCCCGGGTGGGTTTTGGAATGGGGCGTCCCCCCAGATTATTTGACCCCAAAATTTTATACCAATTAGTGTTTTTGGGGTACCATAAGCTGGAATACAAAATATCGTTTAAATAGGTGCACGCCTCTCCGAGATCTGGCGTTTTTAAGAATAGGGGTAATGAGGAGGGTCCTCCACCCCCCTTCGGATATAAAAAAAATGTGGTACCCTTTCATTTTTCATCAGAATCAATTCAGCCGTTTTTGAGTCTTTACATGAAATCTCTCATATAAAGAAATAATTTCCCGACTTGGTTTGCAATGCACATGTGACTGCTTGGCTAAAAATAAAAATAAGTTCAATGGTATTTTACTTCGTTAGTTCCGAATTGCCATGCAATTCTCGATTTTTTGTCATTCACATTTTCGCATTTTGTTTTTTTGTTTCGTTATTCTTCTTCTTGTGGGTCTTCGTATTCCGACTGTAATTTCATGTGGCGCGCCTGATTTATAACTTTTGTGTATGTGTGTGTTTTTTATGTAGCTTTATTTCTTCACATGCCATAGCAAGAGTGTTTTTCGTGTTTGTTTGTGTACGATAGAGTAAATATTTGCTTGTGTCGCAGTTTATGTTTGAGATCTGCAAATGGGTGTGTGTGTGTGTTTGTGTACGGACTCACATAAAAATTTTTGCTGCCTTTGTCATAGTTTGTAGATAATATATCCCTTCACTGCCTTAACATGCACACACATGCATTAAATACAATACCCTTTTAAACATATTCAGGCACATATTCTATTAACTACAAAGAAGTCGTTGAAATATTTATATGATGAAATTGGCATTTTAATGTCGTTGAAAATATTTTAAGGCTGCTGAATCATAAAATTCCAAATTGGGATGCTTACCCATAGCTTGATAAACATTATTTTTGGAATTGTTGAATTGATGGTTGCCATATAATAATTGCCTTGGGAGAAATTAGCTGGGTTTAATATACACAAAGAAGACTGAACTTGTATTGCGGTATTCCAGAAGAACTTTAATGTCATGTAAAAGTTATTGAAATAAAAAAAAAAAAATATGTTAAAACAAGTAAAAGCGAATCTTGGGCACCCAACACCATGGATTCTGCTAAAAATTTCAGGCAAATCGGACAAAAATTGCGGCTTGTTAAGGCTCAAGACTTCAAATCGGGAGATCGGTTTATATGGAAACTATATCAGGTTATACACCGATTTGGATCGTAATTGGCATAGTTGTTGGAAGTCATGATAGAACACTATGTGCAACATTTTAGCGAAATCGGAAAAAAATGGCGGGGCACAAGAAGTCAAATCTGGAGATCGGTTTATATGGGAGCTATATCAGGTTATAACCTGAACTGTACTTGGAATAGTGGTTGAAAGTCATAATAGAACACTATCTGCAAAATTTGGGCGAATGTAACAATTCTTGTCTAAATAGACAAAGACGTTTTCTCTCAATCGGTAAGGTATAACTCTATCCATAAGTCGACTCATGGTTTGTGGGCCATTACACAGCCCAAAGGGCACATATTTGAATTGATATAAAGGCTTTCCCGGTATGATAAAAACCGTTTTCTCCTTCGAGGATTCCGATAATTAAATATGAAAGAAGGCGTCTTTAAGATCAATTCCAGTGATAAACAAATAAAAAGGCGTTAAGTTCGGTCGGGCCGAACTTTGGATACCCACCACCTCGGGTATATATGTAAACCACCTTTCATCAAAATCCGGTGAAAATTGCATACCTTATGTTCCATAGCAGTTATATCGAAATATGATCCGATTTGGACCAAATACTAATAAGTACAAGTTATTGTTCAACAAAATATTGATCTTTTTTGTAGCTATATCTAAAAATAAACCGAACTGAAACATATACAACATGAATGTCGAAAAGCCTAACTATGTCACTGTGTCAAATTTCAGTCAAATCCGATTATAAATGCGCCTTTTTTGAGGCCAAGACTCTAAATCGAGATATCGGTCTTTATGGCAGCTATATGCAAATCTTGATCGATCTGAACCAAATTGCATAAATATGTGGACGCGTTTAACTTAACTCTATGTCCCAAAGTTCGGCAACATCGGACAATAAATGCGCCTTTTATGGGCCTAAAACATTAAATCGAGGGATCGGTCTATATGGCAGCTATATTCAAATCTGCACCGATCTGAGTGAAATTGAAGAAGGATGTCGAAGGGCTTAACACAACTCACTGTCCCAAATTTCGGCGAAATCCTCCTCTGCCTCTTATGGCCCCAAAACCTTAGATCGAGAGATCGGTCTATATGGCAGCTATATCCAAATCTTGATCGATCTGAGCCAAATTGCAGAAGTATATCGAGGGGATTAACTTAACTCACTGTCCAAAATTTCGGCGACATAGGACAATCATTGCGCCTTTTATGGACCGAAAGGTTTAAATCGGGAGATCGGTCCATATGGCAGCAATATTCAAATTTGGACCGATCTGAGCCAAATTGAAGGATGAAGTCGAACTTCCTAGCACAACCCACTGTCCTAAATTTCGGCGAAATCGGGCAATAAATGCGCCTTTTATGGGCCCAAAACCCTAAATCGGATGATCGGTCTATATGGCAGCTATATCCAAATCTGAACCGATCTAAGCCAAATTGAAGAAACATTTTGAAGGGCCTAACACAACTCACTGTACCAAATTTCAGCAAAATCGGATAATAAATGTGGCTTTTATGGGCCTAAGACCCTAAATCGGAGGATCGGTCTATATGGCAGCTATATCCAAATCTGAACCGATCTGCACCAAATTGACGAAGGATGCCAAGGGGCCTAACACAACTCACTGTCTTAAATTCCAGCAAAATCGGATAATAAAAGTGGCTTTTATGGGCCTAAGACCCTAAATCGGAGGATCGGTCTATATGGCAGCTATATCCAAATCTAGACCGATCTGGGCAAAATTAACGTAGGACGTTCGATGGCCTAACACAACTCTCTGTCCCAAATTTCAGCAAAATCGGATAATAAATGTGGCTTTTATGGCCCTTAGACCCTAAATCGGTGGATCGGTCTATATGGGGGCTATATCTAGATATAGTCCGATATAGCCCACCTTCGAACTTATCCTGATTATGGACAAAAAAAGGATCTGTGCGAAGTTTCAGCTCAATGTCTCTATTTTTGAAGACTGTAGCGTGATTTTAACAGACAGACGGACGGACATGTCTAGATCGTCTTAGATTTTTACGCTGATCAAGAATATATATACTTTATTGGGTCGCAAATGGATATTTCGATGTGTTGCAAACGGAATGACAAAATGATTATACCCCCAGCCTTCGGTGGTGGGTATGAAAAGTTACTGCGTCTATATAAATACTCTAAGTTATGAATATATGAAAATCTAAATACTCATCTAAGGCATCATAAAGTATATATATTCTTGATCGTTATGACATTTTAAGTCGATCTAGTCCGTCTGCCTGTCCTTCCGTCCACCGGTCCGTCCGTACGCCAATCCGTCCTTCCGCCTGTCCTTCCATCCACCTCTCCGTCCGTCCGCCAGTCCGTTCTTCCGCCTGACCGTCTGTCAGCCTGTCCATCCGTCCGCCTGTCCATCCGTCCGTCTGTCCGTCCGTTCGCCTGTCATTCCGTTTTCCTGTCCGTTTGTCCGGCTGTCCATCCGTTCGCCTGTCCTTCCATCCGCCTGTCCGTCCGTCCGCCTGTCCGTCAGTCCGCCTGTCGAAAGCACGCTACCTTTAGAAGGAGTTAAGCTAGCCGCTTGAAGTTTTGCGTAAACACTACTTATTAGCGTAGGTCAGTTGGGATTGTAAATCGGCCATATCGGTCTATGTTTTGATATAGCTGCCATATAAACCGATCTCGGATCTTGACTTCTTGAGCCACTAGAGGGCTCAATTCCTATCCGATTTGGCTAAAACTTTGTATGAGGTGTTTTGTTAGGACTTGCAACAACTGCGCTAAGTATGATCTAAGTCGGTTGATAACCTGATGTATCTGCCACATAAACCGGCCTTGTTTCTTGACTCCTAGAGCTTCTAGAGAGTGCAATTCTTATGGGATTTGGATAAAATTTTGCAAGAAGTGTTTTGATATGTATCCTAATAACTGTTCTAAGCATGGTCTATATCAGTCCATTACCTGATATAGCCGCCATATGAACCGATCTCCCGATTTGACCATTTGGGCTTCTAGTGGGCGCAATTATTATCCAATATGGTTGAAATTGTGCATATGTTATTTTGGTATGACCTCCACCAACTGATTCAAGAATCGTCTACATGGGTATATAACCTGACATAGCTGCCTTATAAATCGGAATTCCAATTTGACTTTCTGAGCCTCTGGAGGGCGCAATTATTATTCGATTTGTTTGAAATTTGACTCCTAATAGCCATGGCAAGTACGGTCCAAAGCGGTCAATAACTTGTTTTCATTTAATACATGACGATAAATTATTAAATAGTTCATGACCATTATTTATTAAATAAATATTCTTTTGACAACAAAATAGATTGTTTTTCGATTAAAAAAAGTGTGCAGAGTGGCGTATAAGTGTTATTATTTATTATTACGTTTCGCATACATCATTCGCTCCCAGGGTCATTTAAAATCCCAGTCATATTACTATTGCTCTGTTAAAAGCACAGCTTATTAAAATTAAATTATTTATAATTAATTAAAAATTAACAAAGTCTAACAGTACAGCATATATGTATTGTATTTTATAGTCAAGTGGTCTATTAGTGCCCATATGTATATGTACGGAGGCATACAGTGACAAGTAGTTGTGAGGTGATAAAAAAAGATAATAGTTTTATTGATCGGGAGACCACCGTAGCGCAGAGGTTTGCATGTCTGCCTGTGACTCTGAACGCCTGGGTTAGAATAGTGGCGGGCCATCAGAGAAAATTTTAAGCGGTAGTTTTCTCCTTCTAATGCTGGCAACATTTGTGAGGAACTATGTCATGTAAAAAACTTCTCTCTCAAGAGGGGTCACACTGCGGCACGCCGTAAGGACTCAGCTATAACAAGAAGGTTCCTTATCAGTGAGCTTAAAACTCAATAATATATGTGATGTTTGTCCCTGTTCCTAAATGGAATGTTTATGGGCAAAATTTGCAATACTGAGTTGCAATACGTGGCCTTTAATTTCATGTTTCTAAAATTTTGCCCATTATTGTGTGTATTTAAGCCAATAATGGTAATAATAACTTTCATATAATGAAATAACAAAAAAAAAATGGTTGAAGAAAAAAAGGAATTAAAATAAAATATTTAATTCAATTTAATTGATTTCATAACTTTTTCTTTTATGTAATTGCTTTTTTATATGTTGTGCCAATTAATTTGTATAAATTAAGAATGTTTAACAGTCTGTTTGCTTGTTTGTGAATTTAGGCATTGACTGCAAAAAACAAATTCAGTTAAACAATTTCTGTGGCGTTAAGTACTTTTGGCTTAATGCATTTATTTTTTAGTTCAGGTTAATTATTTACTATTTCAAATTAACTGTGGCCCATACCCAAGCGTCACATACATCACATCGTCGACAGTTGTAATTGGTATATTGAAATAAAACAATTAAATCAAAAACCTTCACCAGGCCATGGGCATAATAACCCAGGCCATGTCACATAGTGGATGGTATGGCATGTTGTGGATAATTATGATGCTCCATGGCTGTATGCGTGACATCAGTCATGCCATAGAGTCTTTAAATTAATGCTGCATGCTCGGTGTGCTGTCTGTAGTGAAGCACGGACACTTGAATACATCATCATTAACCTTTTGCCGCAGTGAAGCACACGCAAAATTCAACGACATCGTTGCTACAGACATACTACCAAATAGACAAAATGATTGGCTGACTGACTTTAATAAGCTGCACAATTAAAATAACAACAACTAGATATATGTAATTGTATAGATTTGCCAAAAATAGTGGGATAGAAAATGGATAACCGAAAAAGAGGGTGCGGATATTAATCCGCCCCATGCCGTTATAAACATACACCTAAGCCAGTAATTGCCTTGTTGTGCCATCTTTATACTAAAAAAGTAACCTAGAAACAGACAATCTTTGTCAGGAATTCCGTGCAACTGACAAAATCTCTAATTGTTTTCCATACCACACCCCTAAGTTGGTTCATGTCTGGTTTTGTGGCCCCACTAAAGTGCAATGACTTAGGAAATGCTCCAACGTCTCATCATTTGCCCCGCATGCCCTACACATGCTATCACTTGCCGCACCGATCTTAAGTTGTCTTATGTGTTCCATTATGATACCAAAAGCTATACTGACCTCTTTCTTACTTCTTTTCAGTAATAGCATCGTCCTCTCATGATCTGGATCATCCCATAGGATTTTCGCCTTCCTATCGACTGTTTCGCTGTTCCACAGTGTTACATGCGTGTTTGTCGTACACGCCCTTAAATCGGACTGCGTCGAAAGGATTCGGGTTAACCAAGTTTATCAACGGCACTTCGCTGGCCTTCACTGCTAAATCGTCTGCCCTCTCATTCCTCCTTACTCCGTTATGGCCCGGCACGCAAATGATGCGGATAGTGTCTTCCTTGGAGAAAGCGTTAATATCCTTGTTACACTGCTACATTGTTCGTAACTTTATCGTCCTGTCCACTCGACGTCCTTGCGTTAGTACCACACCACCTCACGCATTCCGTGGCCGCAGGCACTGTGCCGCTGCCATTAGTGCCTCGCACTCGACCTTGTCTCTCTTCCTTCCAGGTTTGCTATCTTCACCTCGACTATACTGCGATGTTATGAGCTGCTCCCATCCTCAATTCATTCTTCCATCGCCTTAAGTCTCATAGCCGCAATGGCTGCTTCACCCTTAATCTGTATATCAATAGGTCGAATAGATAGAGTAGTCTCCAGTGCCTTAATCGATGTGGTCCTCATTGCTCTGCCTATGCCAAGACAATATGTTCTCTGAACCTGTTGTATGGTCCTTAAGTTGCACTTTTTCTCCATGGGAGTCCACCGAACTACTATTGCCATCCTTTCAGGTTTCCTATCGTCGCCTCGATTGTACCTCTATGGTATGAGCTGCTACCATCATCAATCCATTCTACCATCGCCTTAAGTCTCATAGCCGCAATGGCTGACTCACACGTAATCTGTTTGTCAATTCGTCGGATATCTATAATGATATGGCCTATGGAATGGCCTGTGCCAAGACAACATGTTCTCTGAACTTGTTGTATGGTCCTTACGTTGCACTTTTTCTCCATCGAGTCTACCGAACTACTATTGGGTTGCCCAAAAAGTAATTGCGCATTTTTTAAAAGAAAGTAATTGCATTTTCAATAAAACTTAGAATGAACTTTAATCAAATATACTTTTTTTACACTTTTTTTCTAAAGCAAGCTACAAGTAACAGCTGATAACTGACAGAAGAAAGAATGCAATTACAGAGTCACAAGCTGTGAAAAAATTTGTCAACGCCAACTATATAAAAAATCCGCAATTACTTCTTGGGCAACCCAATATTTTCTTTCTTCCAGGTTTCCTACCGTCGCCTCGATTATACCGCTATGGTATGAGCTGTTTCCATCCTCAATCCATTCTCCTATCGCTTTTAGTCTCATTGCCGCAGTGACTACTTCACACTTAATCTGTATGTCAATGGGTCGGATATCTAGAATGGTCGCCAGAGCCCTAGTAGGAGTGGTCGCCATCGCTCCGCCTATGCCAAGAAAACATGTTATCTGAACCTAACATTGCACTTTTTCTCTATAGCAGTCTACCAAACTACTGAGGTTTAAGTAAATGTTGGTCTAATGACGCTCTTGTAGAGCCAGTAGATTATCCTCGGATTCAGACCCGAGATTTCAGATTTCGCGCCTACGGCCCACTTATATAGTGCCCAACATCCATTCCGTTCCATGGTTTTGAGTAGAAAGGATGTAAGGCTTATAGGTCTGTAGGCCTTTGGTGTCGCATAACTTTCCTTGTTGGGCTTGGGTATAAATACCAACCTTGCCTCCTGCCACGCTTTCGGAGTATATGCAAATCTCAGGCACACTGTGAAAATAGTGGCCAGGTAAGGCGCCAGATAGTCTGCTTCCTTTTGTAGTAACGTAGGAAATATTCCATCAGGTCCGGGTGACTTAAATGGTTTGAAGCTCTTCAAAACTTCCTTGACTATAAATACCGTTGTGACAAACCTTTCATCAACCTCATTATTCTAAGATTCCGGTGTTTCCGTGAGTCCCATTGTATCCTGTGGAAAATGCGTTTTCATCAAAAGCCTCAACATGTCCTCCGTTGTTTCTGCTCTCACTCCCATGTCGTCTTCTAACGTTTCAGTGTGGACATGGGATTTTTAAGATAAACTTGTTCATATTGGCGGCGTCATTAACCTTATCGACCTGGTCGCAGAAAAGCTTCCTGGAGGCATGTTTTGTCGCTCTGGTAATCGTATTGTATTCGTTGAGCCGTTTGTAATGCATATCCTAATATACTTTCGTTTTTTTACGATGTGATCTGTTAAAAAGTCTGAGGAACTCTTTCCCAATGTTGCGAATCTCTCCGGTCATCCAGGATTTTTCTTGGGCTCGTTTATTTTTCCGAAGAGGACAACTATCTTCGAAAGACACCACTAGTGCAGTCGTTATCCTATCGTTATCATCAAGGATGTGGGTGGCGAAATCGAGACAGAACGCATGATGGAAGCCTGAAACAAGCAAAACCAAAATTTGGTCTTGGAGAAGTGGGAAGTTTCCCAAAGGGAGGAGAAAAAGAAAGGAACTCTGCTTGTTGTGCGCATTGATCAAGTCTTCGCGACAAGTTTGGATAAGACTAAAGACATGGCGTACTACAGAGCCATGACCATCTTTTTCTACATTGGACACTCAATACCGCCATATTGATCCATAAGGCGGTGCAGTGGCGGGACACTCAATGCCGCCTAACGGACAGAGGGCCGACGATGAGACCATAACCTATTCTCAGGAACCCTATTTACTCAAGATTTGGAAGACTAGTATAGGCAAATATCCTAATATTGGAACATCAGGCAGTGCAGGGACGGTAGACTAAATACAGTCTAACGAACTGGGACGCGATGATGGAACCATTGCAGACTTTCTCAAGATTCGGAAGATTAGACAATCTAAATTATCTTCTCCAAGTCTTCTTTTGAATAACCTTCCGAATTTTGGCTAGTTGGTTTTCAACTTATTATGAAAGCTTATTGGATTCGGCGCTGACCGTGCTATTCTTAGCCCGGTAGCGATGGTCTGAGAAGGAATGCTACATGGAGACGCTCCAATCCAGAACCTCATCGTTTAGATTTTCCGAACATATTGCCACATCTAAAACCTCCTCCCTAATCCTATTAACAAAGGTAGCGGCGTTACCATTTTTAAATGTTATTAGGTCGTTAGTAGTCAAGAACTCTGTCAGGGCTTATTAGTGTTGGTACTACCCCACGAAATTTGGTGAGAGTTCGCATCACACCCTATTAGTACCTCGTTTCTTGTCTGCTTTGTTTTCCTCATCCGCCATTGTAGCTCCGACGTGGATGGCGGTATCGGAGAGTCGAAAGCCAGTTAAAGTGATGACAGGTATGCTCCACCGTCCCCCTATCTCATCACTGTTGCATCCGACGTTGACAACTCTGGGGAAAATATTGTATTTAATTAAATTTTCATGACAAATAACGCAGGTCCTCGGTCGAGAACCAGCTTTAGCCAAGAATTAATAGTGGGTAATATGGTTCAGCTCAGAAACTTTGTTCCGGGTCGTCCATGGCTTCTGAATTAAGTGTTGTTAGGTCGTTAGTAGTCAAGATCTCAGAGCTTAGCCCCGCTTATTGGTGTTGGACTATTCCACGAAATTTGGTGAGAGTTCGCATCGCTCCCTATTAGTACCTCGTTTCCTGTCTGCTTTGTCTTCCTCACCAGCCGTTATAGCTCCGACGTGGTTGGCGGTGTCGGAGTGTCGAAAGGCAGATACAGTGATTACAGGTACACTCCGCCGTCTCATCACTGTTGCATCCGACGTTGATAACTCTGGGGAAAATATGTTATTAAATTTTTATGACAAACAACGCATGTCCTCGGCCGAGTACCAGTTTTAGCATAGAAAAATTGGTAGTTGAAGTGGTTCAGTCCAGAAACTTTGTTCCGGGTCCATGGCTCCTGAATTAAGTGTTGTTAGGTCCTGTCTGCTTTGTTTTCCTCACCAGCCGTTGTAGCTCCGACGTGGGTGTAGGTGTAGCTAGCTGTCTCGCTGATGTGGAGGTTTATCTGGATTATCCCAATCATTGGATCTCCATTAAATGGGCATCTTGGGAGTAGGTGATAATCTCATCGTCTGTTCCCAGTTAGACTGCATTGACTGTTCTGTCACAGCACTGCCTGATGTTGTCGTATTAGGTTCTTTGTCTATCCTAGTCTTCCGACTCTTTATAAAGTCGGTAATGGTTCCATCGTCGGGTCTCTGTTCGTTAGGCTGTATCGAGTTTCCAGTCCCTGTACTGCCTGATGTTTCAATATTAGGACCTTTGCCTATCTTAGTCTTCCAAATCTTAAGTAAACTTACTCTTCAATAAATCGATGGTAACGTCTTTGCCTATCCTAGTCTTCCGACTCTTTATAAAGTCGGTAATGGTTCCATCGTCGGGTCCCTGTTCGTTAGGCTGTATTGAGTTTCCAGTCCCTGTACTGCCTGATGTCTCAATATTAGGATCTTTGCCTATCTTAATCTTTCGAATCTTAAGTAAACTTACTCTTCAATAAATCGATGGTAACGTCTTTGCCTATCCTAGTCTTCCGACTCTTTATAAAGTCGTTAATGGTTCCATCGTCGGGTCCCTGTTCGTTAGGCTGTATGGAGTTTCCAGTCCCTGTACTGCCTAAAGTCTCAATATTAGGATTTTTGCCTATCTTAGTCTTCCACATCTTAAGTAAACTAACTCTTCAATAATTCGATGGTAAAGTCTTCTGTGTGGCTTGTCTCACCGCCCGGTTGAAATCACATGTCGTTCAGGTTTATATCTTTCAATTCTGGCCAAAAAAAATCAGTGAGCATAGTGCGGTAGCGTTGTCCATTCACGGAGAAGTGCGGCCCAATGACGCCGCTGGCATGCAATCCGCACCAGACAGTTATTGCCGAACCCATTAAGCCAAAATGAGCTTCGTCACTGATAATGATTTTGTCCTTAAGGTAGCGCTCATCGGCTCCGAATTTAGGTAGCAAATTTCCATGATTTGCAAAAGTTGTTCGTTCGTGTACTCTTGCCAAAAAAAAGTCAGTGAGCATGGTGCGGTAGCGTTGTCCATTCACGCAAAAGTGTGGCCCAATGACGCCGCTGGCATGCAAACCGCATCAGACAGTTATTGCCGAACCCATTAAGCCAAAAATGAGCTTCGTCACTAATAATGATTTTGTTCTTAAAGTAGCGCTCATCGGTTCCGAATTTCGGTAGCAAATTTCCACGATTTGCAAAAGTTGTTCTTTCGTGTACTCTGCCAGAAAGAAAATATTGAGTTTACTGAATAAATTGAATTTATATTTGGAGATAGAGCAGTAGTTATTAAAATTTTTAATAGATTTGCTATCAATTTGTTTTATTGCCATCTGATAACCTCTTTTAAAGTTCATAAAAATTGGTTCACTGTTAGATAAATCGCCCATAAAGTGGTGTTGCCCAATATCCACGTTTAGGGTAGATGTAGGGTATTATATAGTCAGCAACGCCTGACTTTTGCCGTTCATTACTTGTTGATTTTGCAGAAGTTTATATGATTGTGCCTTATATTTGATGACTAATTGCATTGAATCCTTGCTGTATGAAAATAATCTTACCCCAAAAACGAATTGTGCACTTCTCCATTGGCTCTTACAATTCCAAGTAAAATTTCTTTTTTTATTAAACTCTACCTTACAATGCTGTGATTTGTTCTCTTACAATACATTTCTAATCTTATAAGTTATGCTTAGCCATACCTCGATAGTCATGTTCCATTTGCAATGCCAATAATCAATTGTTGTCCGGTACGTCTGTTCTACCTAGTCCGGGGTGTTTCGCTTGCTTTCCATCACCTGCCAAATTTGTTGCTTGTGCATGGGGGGGATTGGTACAACATGTGGTGGACGTGCCTGATACGCTTTAAAATACCCCATGGAGCAATCGTTCACTACATTATGAAGCACACAAAGTTATGGCCAAAGCATGTCTTTGAGATCTTAACAGGGGGTTAGCAGCAAATGCCTCAGATGGCATAGAGGGGAGGGGACTTTTTCCAACAAAACCAAAAAGAGTCCAAAATTCGGTTTATTATTATGGTGATTTTTGGGAGTGAAAGGATTTTTGTTTTTGCAACCTATGGATAGTTAACAACCTTGCATCAATGCCTAACTTACAAGTCTTTGGGCACAGCACAGTCCCATTTTTTTTCGGGGAGTATTCATTTTTCTTTTGCTAGTTTTGATTGGGATTTCATCATACACTCTCTTTGTATACACAATTTGCTTAAAAATCCTTTTTTTTTTTTTGGTTGCTTCGTACATATTACGTAGAAATGTTTACAAGAGGCAACATGTTCAAATTGTAGCAAGCATTCGTCCTTAGAGGCTTCCGTGGTGTCTTCTTTCCTGTGGGTAAAAACTCAACACAGATCTAGCATTGCTTTCATGTCCATTCAGCTTTTCTCGATGATGAGTTACGAGTATATTGATGAAGTTATGGGATGCAGTGGGCATATATGAACAACAGTTTGGTGATTTTAATTGGAATATTTTAAAATTTTTTCTGATCCTCGAGAATTGTGGTATTAGAAGCCAAGTATATGTAACAGCACTGGAAATTAATCAACCTTGTGGTGATACTATGATCAAAGCTAGAGGACAGAGTGGGCCTGGGGGTTTACATAGAGAACCCAGGGACTGAGATCTGTTTTAGACTGCCTGACCATAATACGGTCCTGCAGGCGGAGATTCGGGCGATCACGGAATGTGTGAGGTGGTGTGGTAGGAGGACGTCGAGTGAGAACATCTTTACCGACAGTAAAATTGTCATAACGACAATAACAACCTGAAGGGTAAGGTCACAAACAGTCTTGGAGTTTAAGAAGGAGATTAACGCCTTCTCTGAGGATGGGAAAATCCGCATCGTTTGGGTCCCGGGCCATAACGTAGTAAGTGGGAATGAAAGGGCAGACGATTTGGCGGTGAAGGCCAGAGGACTGCCGTTAATAAACTTGGTTAACCCGAAGCCTTTCGAGTCAACGCAGTCCGAGTTAAGGGAGTGGGCGACGAATGCGCACACAACATTGTGGTACAGTGAAACGGTCGAAAACGTGAAGGTGGAAATCCTATGGGGGGATCCATATCGTGAGAAGACGAGGCTATTACAGAAAGGAAGCAAGAAGGAGGTCAGTATAGCTATTGGTACCATATCGGGACACATAGGGCTACGAGCTCACTTATGTAAAATCGGTGTGGCAAGTGATAGCATGTGTAGGGCATGCGGGGATGATGATGAGATGTTGGAGCATTTCCTTTGTCATTGCCCGCCTTTCGCGTCTAACAAATACCAGCACCTAGGTGGGGACACAATACCAGACATGAACCAACTTAGGGGAGTGGTATTGAAAACAATTAAGGATTTTGTAAGTAGCACGGAATACCTAACTTAAAATTTTCTTTTTAGAAGTTACTTTATAGTTTTAAGAGCGCACAACAAGCCGATTACTGGCTTAGGTGTATGTCTATAGTGGCATGGGGACGATTAATATCTGCGCTCTCTTCCCAATCTAACCTAACCTATGGTGATACTAAATCAGGGGGTTTGTTTCTGAGAAGGTTATATCACAATTGGGGCCTATATGATACTCATTCACCATGGGCATTTGAATTGTATCGAAATTGTACCAAATTTTGAGACGATAGGATAAAAACTGCGACCTGTACTTTGTACACAAATTAACATGGACAGACGGACAGACAGACGGACAGACAGACGGACAGACAGACGGACAGACAGACGGACAGACGGACACACAGACGGACAGACAGATGGACAGACAGACGGACAGACGGTTAGACGGACATAACTAAATCGAATCAAAAAGTGATTCTGAGTCGATCGGTACACTAATCAATGGGTCTCTCTCTCTTCTTTTATGGGTGTTACAAACAAATTCACTAAGTTATAATACCTTGTACCACGGTAGTGGTGTAGGATATAAAAAGTGGCTGCCTACAGCCTTAAAAGGCCATATCGGATAAAAAATACAAATGACAGCTATTTCTAAACCTGTGCCGATTTTGATGACATATTGCACTCAAAGAACGCCTCACACCCGTAAAGATCGTACCAAAATTGTGGCTGTTACAGCCTCAAAACACCGTATCGAATGAAAGATATATACGGGAGCTATATCTGAATCCAAGCCGGTTTTATGAAATTTTGCACACAGATATGCCAGATGATAATGCCTCAGAACCTAAATCCACAGATCGGTCTATATGGGAGGTATATCTAAATATGGCCCTATCTGGATCATATTGGAGTCACATATTGATAGGTCTAATCAAGCTTAGTGTTCCGAATTTCAGCAAATTCGGATTTTAAATAGGCCTGTTATGGGCTTAAGACCCTAAATCTGATTATGGGTCTATATGACGGCTGTATGTAAGTATGGTCCGATATAAACCATAGTCGGGTTTTTATGGTGGGCCCCAGATACTTTTTTCCAAACTCGGATATCAGATTCGTACATTAATCCCAAAGTCCTTTCACTATAACCATCACCATAGGATGGGGGTATAGGTTAGGTAAGAGTGGCAGTCCTTTACAGACTCACTTAGACATTTTTTTAAGTCCATTGTGATACCACAGTAGCGACATACCAAGGCTTTTGGCGGGAATCGAACCCACGACCCCCGCTCTGGTAATCCAAGCACGCTACCAACTCGGCTACCGGGGCGCCCCGGATGGGGGTATACTAATCTAGTAATTCCGTTTGTAACACCTCGAAACTTTCCTCTAAGACCCAATATAGGAAATATATTCTTGATCGACTCGAAGTTCTGAGTCGATCTAGCCATGTCCGTTCGTCTATCTGTCGAAATCACGATAGCGGTCGAACGCGTAAAGATATCCGCTTGAAATTTTACACAGGTACTTAGAATTAATGTAGGTCGTTGGAGGCCATCGTAGCGCAGAGGTTAGTATGTCCGTGTATGACGCTGAACGCCTGGGTTCGAATCCTGGCGAGACCATCAGAAAAAACAAAAAAAATTTCAGCGCTTGTTTTCCCCTCCTAATGCTGGCATTATTTGTGAGGTACTATGCCATGTAAAACTTCTCTCCAAAGAGGTGTCGCACTGCGGCACGCCGTTCAGACTAGGCCAAAAAAAAAGAGGACCCCTATCATTGAGCTTAAACTTGAATCGGACTGCACTCATTGATATGTGAGAAGTTTGCCCTTGTTCCTTAGTGGAATGTTCATGACCAAAGTTTGCATTTACAATTTTGCGTTGGGGATTGCTGATAGGTCATATCGGTTCAGATTTAGATATAGCTCGCACATAAACCGGTCTCTCTATTTGACTTCTGGAGCCCTTGAAAGCCACAATTTTTTCCGATTTGGGGGAAATTTTGCACATAATGTTCTGTTATGACTTTCAACAACTGTGTTCAGTACGGGCCTAGATTGGTCTATAACCTGGTATAGCTCCCATAGAAATCGATGTCCCGATTTGACTACTTGAGTCATTGCAAGCCGTAATTTTTTTGTCCAATGTGGCTGAAATTGAGCATGTGGTGTTTTGTTATGACTTTCAACAACTGTGCCAAGTACGGTTTATATGGGTCTATAATTTGATCTCCCGATTTGACTTCTTGAGTACTTGCAAGCCGCCTGCGATGCGGGGTCGGAGCTAAAGCAGAGCGGACCAGTTTTTGGCAAAGAGGCAGTGAAATATTTCCTATTCTGAGCGAAATCGCTTCCAATCTAAATTCCGCTCCGGGCACTACGTCCCCAATCACTCTCAAGCCATACACCGCTGAGGACCGCTCCGAATCCGTGGTTCCTAGAAGCTTGAATTTTTGCTGGTTTGACAGAAGTTTGGCATGTAGAGTAAAATTATGTCCTTCAACTATTTATTTATTTTGTACAAATTTTTAGCAGAATCCATAATGGTGGGTTCTCAAGATTCGGCTCGGCCGAACTTGGCACGCTTTTGCTTGTTATACCTCCATCAGCACAATAGAAAATTAATCTGACATCCTCTTTTGGGACCAAATATTTGGTGGACCGCCCCACACCTAAAACCCTCCCAAACTGGACAAATTTACGGACCTTGGCATAATGGGACTCAAATGAATGATAGTTGGGAGTAGAGCATGAAACTGACATCCATATTGGAGATTAAGATTCTTGTGGGCCGCTTCACCTAATTAAACCCCCAAATAGGCAATATGGGGCTCAAATAATAGGTACTTGAGAGGAGAGCGTGAATTTGGTATCTATTTTCGGGGCCAAGAATCGGGGAGTCCGCCCATTCCCCAAAAAAACCACATTACCGGCCAAGGTAATGTGGTGATAAAATGAATTGCAATAGGGAATAGAGCACGATTTTGATATCCACATTCTGGGCGTAATGGCCAGGATTAGGAGGGGAAAACCACCCCTGAACATTTTTTCTAAAAGTCTCGCCATGATTCGAACCCTAGCGTTCAGTGTCTTGGCGGACATGCTAACCTCTGCGCCGACCGAGGCAATATAAGGCTCTAATGACAGTGAAAGAAGATGCAGCGGCGAGGGCCCGGTCCAGCTAGTACACTCTAAAAAACTTTAATTTAAATATGTGTCCTTTATTAGGTTAGGTTGAAAAAATGGTGCAGATGTTAATACGCATCATGCCACTATGGACATACACCTATGCCAGTAAACGACGTGTTATGCGCTCTAAATACTAAAAGTAACGTCGAAATAAGAAAATCCTAGTCAGATATTCCGTTCTACTTACAAATCTCTAATTGTTTTCCATACCACGTCCCTGGTTGGTTTATTATTTGTTCTTCGTACATTTCATCCCACTGTTCCTTCTTGCTTGCCATGTTTTTCATGGCACTGGCTTAACCATTGAGCAATTTGGACTCAAAAAAAGGAAGAAACGAAAGGAGTATAGCCAGCAATGATGAAGCCACAATGATAGCCTTCTAAGGCAGACTTGATTGCGGTAATTGCGTCACAGTTAGTGGGAAAGTGCGTATGCAGTTTTCCAATGAGCCTAAATTCAGGGTAGTGAGCTAAATTCAAAATTGCAACTACTCTCTACTGAGGTTAACAAGAATTTATGTAGCCCAGCTTTGGGAATAATAACTTTACAATAGGATGCTGATGGGAGAAAATAACATATTGTGTCCATAGTTTGTGGTGGAAATTCCATTTTTAAAAGGGAAAACTACTATAATGTTAAACAAGCAAGAACAGGTAATAGTTAGGCGGAGGTGACTGAAAAGTAGTTTTAAAAAAAGCATAGCTGTTGTTGACACAAAGTGTTACCAATTCAAAAGACCACATTTATTTTTGTATGACAATATTTTTATACCCTGCACATAGGTTGAGGGTATACTTACCTCGTCATTCCATCGCTACTATCAGGGTTATGGAGACATGACTCGTGCATTAGTGAAGTGAGGGGAACATTATTTGACTTAGGCGGGAGGTGAAGTAGGGGGAATACTATTTGACTTAGGCGGGCGGTTGGGAAGCGCGGGTACTGGCTCAATAGCTTTTGGAAGTATGAGATGTACTGGGCAATAGACTGATAGGTATAAATTCCGAAGCTCTTGTTCTAAGCAGCAAGATACACCGCTCTTGTTTCCCCTTCCACTTACCTTGGTTTTACCTGTGATATCACATAGGGTTGAAAACTTTTAGATAATTTGATTGCGGACTGAGATCAATTTGTAATCATTCGGTCATCGCCAGCCCATTAGAGGCAGGCCAATACTGAGCTATGAAGGCGGCAAAGTCTTCTCTAGTATTTTATTTGCGGTTATCGTAATGGCCCACAATGAAGCCATATGCCGAGGTCACTTCGTCCTGAAGCACCTATCTATCAATCCTCTCTTTCTGGAAAGCGAGTTCTTAAGACTTTATCTTGAATTGTTCTCGGTGTCAGATTTTCCGAGACCTTAGTCACTATAACTTTCACATCCACAATATCCACCCAAGTCGGATAAAAATTACAACTTCCAGGGCCTCAAGATGTCAAATGAGGGAGATCGGTTTATATGAGAGCTACATCTAACAACAACAAAATCGGGGAATAAATAAAGCTTTTATGAGCTTCAGACCCTTAACCGGTATATCGGTCTATATGACAGCTATATCTAAATACAGTTCTATTTTTACCATATTCGGAAAGCGGGTGTCCTAAAACTACTCACGATTTAAAATTTCAGTGAAATTGGATAAAATATAATGAATTTATGGGCTTCAGACCCCCTATTTGGAGATCGGTCTATATGGCAGCTATATCTAAATAAAGTCCGATCCAAACCATATTTGGGGCAGATGTCGGGAGACCTAAAACTACCCACTGTTTAAAATTTCAGTGAATTCGGGTAATAAATCGCGCTTTTATGGGCCTCAGACCCTTTATCCTGAGAGCTGTCTATGTGGCAACTGTATCTAAATATAGTCCGACCTGAACCATATTTGGATCAGATGTTGGTAGGCGTAAAACTGCTCAACGTTTGAAATTTTAGCGAAATCGGGTAATAAATAAAGCTTTTATGGGCTTCAGACCCTTTATCGGCAGATCGGTCTATTTGGCAACTATATCTAAATATAGTCTGATCTGAACCATAGTAGGGTTCTATGTTAGGAGGCCTAAAACTACTCACCGTTTTAAATTTCAGCGAAATCGGATAAAAAATAAATCTTTTATGGGCTTCAGACCCTTTATTGGGAGATCGGTCTATATGGCAACTATATCTAAATATAGTCCGATCTGAACCAAATTCAGGTCCTATGTTAGGAGGTCTAAAACTACTCACCGTTTCAAATTTTAGCGAAATCGGTTAAAAACTAACTTGTATAGGCTTCAGATCCTTTATCGGCAGATCGGTCTATGTGGCAGCTATATCTGAATATAGTCCGATCTGAACCATATTTGGGTCAGATGTTGGTAGGCCTAATACTATTCGTTGTTTCAAATTTCAGCGAAATCGGTTAAAAAATAAAGCTTTTATGGTCTTCAGACCCTTTATCGGGAGATCGGTCTATATAGGAGCTATATCTAAATATAGTCCGATCTGAATCATACTTAGGTCAGATGTGGGGAGGCCTTAAACTACTCACTGTTTCAAATTTCATCAAAATCGGATGAAAATTGAAGTTTTTATAGGCATTATACCTTTTATCGGAAAATCGGTCTATATAGCAGTTGTATCCAAATATGGTCCGATTTGGCCCGTTCAAGAACTTAACCAGCGCGCATCAAAAATACGTATCTGTGCCAAATGTCAGCTCAATATCTCAATTTTTGAAGACTCTAGAGTGATTACAACAGACGGACGGACAGACAGATAGACGGACAGACACACGAACATCGTTAAATCGCCTTAGAATTTTACGACGATCCGAAATATATATACATTATAGGGTCGGAAATTGATATTTCGATGTGTTGCAAACGGAATGACTAAATGAATATATCCCCTATCCTACGGTGGTGGGTATAAAAATGAAATTACTGAGCTTTGTTTGTTTGTTTGCCTGTTCCGTATAGAATCGAAAACGGCTGAACCGGAGGAGGCGGACCCTCCCCCTTACCGCCATTTTCAAAAACCTCAAATTTCCGACATGGGTGCATCGATTTAAGCGAAATTGTGTGTGTCACCTTATGAAACCCCAAAAGCACGCTCTTGGTATACATTTTTGGGGTTAGGTAACGTGGGGGACGCCCCATCCCAAAAAACACCAACCAGCCGAACGGACATGTTTGTCGATTGGGACAATATGGGTATCAAATGAAAGGTATTTAAGAGTAGAGTACGAAGAGTAGAGTGTCGGCGATGTCCCCAATCTCAAACACCACCCAACAGGATACTTTTTCCGCTATGGGCAATATGGGTATCAAATGAAAGGTATTTAAAAGTAGAGTACAAATCTGACACAAAATTTTATTCCTTGGTTTCTGAGGGGCCTCCCCAAAACCCAAAACCCCCAGCAGGACATACTTACCGATTTGTACAATATGGGACTCAAATGAAGGGTATTTGGGAGTAGAGGGTGAATATGATGTTAAAAATTGAGACCAAGTACCTAGAGAGCCGTCGCAAGCCCAATACTGCCCCAAAAGTACCGCTGAAAAACAAATTGGACCATCAGCACAATATGGGGCTCAAATAAAAGGTTTTTGAGAGTAGAATGCGAATAAGGTATCAAAAATTAAATACAAATACGTAGGGCGTCTCCCCCAAGAGTACCGCCCAAAATTAAAAGTGGTCCGATCGGGACAATATAAGACGCCAACAAAAGGTATTCGGGTGAAGAGTATGAACATGATATTAAAAATTGAATCCAAGTATCTAGGGAGCCGTCCCAAGCCCAAACCCGCCCCAAAAGTACAGTCGAAAGTACCGATCAAAGCCAAAGTGGGCCGATCGGGACAATATGGGGCTCAAATGAAAGGCATTCCAGAGCAGAGTACGAATATGATTATCAAATATTAAAGTGTTATTACCAAGGGGGCCGCCCCAAAACCAAAACGGCCCAAGTGGACATATTAGACCATCACGATAATATAGGACTCATATAAATGGTATTCGGGAGTAGATAACGAATATGGTATTAAAAATGAGGTTCAAGTGAAAGGAGGGTGCCTTCCCCTCAAACCACTTCCCAAAATGTGAATATATGTCAATCATGGCTACATGGGGCTCAATAAACGTTATTTGGAAGTAGAAAAACAAAATTGTACCTGGGAGCTACAAATGGTAGTAAGAAGGCGTAGCAGAGCGGGCCGGGTACAATTTCTATTATATAGAAATTAATGTGTTGCGATTTGTTTGTTTGTTTATTCCGAATAGACTCCAAAACGGCTGAACCCTGAAATTTTCACAGATTATAGAGATTAGCCCCCCGGTGAAAAAAAGGTACCTCATTTTGTGATACCCGCGAGGGGTGGGGACCATCCTACTAACCACAATTTTCTTAGTGAAAGTTTGTATGAAAACCCAAAAGCACAAAATTGGTATACAACCTGGGGTCAAATAACCGTGGGGGACGCCCTATCCCAAAATTCACCCAAATGTACATGTCTTCCCATTGGGAATCAAATGAAAGGTATTTAAAAGTAGAGTACGAACTCGATGTAACAATTTGACTTCATGCGTCAGAAGCCCGCCCAACCCCAAACATCGCCCACAAATCACATGTTTACCGATTGGGGCAATATGGGTATCAAATGAACGGTAATTGGAAGTAGAATACGAAAGTCTCAGAAGGGGCCGCCCACTTCAAAATTATGCACCAAAAGGAGACGTACATCGAACGAGATAAGGTGGCCAATTCAAGGCGAATCGCCTACCCCAATATTATGCCCCAAATGGGCATGTATACCAAACGAGACAATATGCGATTTTAATGAAAGTCATTTGAGGTTTAAATACGAATATTATTTACTTTCAAATGTCACAAGGGGGTCATTAACGCTAATTGGTGTAGCGAATAACCGGGTCAGCTATTCTTATATATTCACAAATATTGGTAGTCATAGAAAGCGACACGCAAAATTTAAGACAGATCGGATTTATTATCCGGTCTCTGTGGTACCACGAAGTCAAGTCAAAGGATCATTTCATATGGGAGCTATATCCAAATCTGAACCGATTTGGTCCATTTGCAATCCCCAATGACTTATAGCCGATATCTTTGTATGTTCGACTGCAAAGTTGATTTCGATAGACGAGCTTTAGAACTTTTTTACTTGTTATAGTTGACTACAGAGATATATACAACAACTTGCGACACATGTTAGCTTATCACCTTTGAGGTGTGTTAAAGGCAGCTCCAAGGTGGTGAGGTCAGTGTCCACAATTGAAAGGAGGGAGAATCCAAAATTCACGTAGAAGTTCGGTCAAGTTAAAGTTACTCAGAACCGAAACTTAGCATATCTCATTCCACATATATTATACACAGTATAGTATATTCATGTAACCTATGTATGCTCTACAAAATGTATTGTTTTTAAGCTAAATTATAATTGGGGGCAATTATATGATAATTAAAATTTTTTCTCAAACATCCCACAATATTTAGTGTTAAAATATTGCAAAAGCTTAATAAACGTCAATTAACTTAAAAAATACATATAAGACCATTGAGTCACAGTTCGTTACACAAAATCATTTTAAATCAATTGAAATATACTTTAAAATTTTTTGTTGCTCTTATAATTTCCATAATCCATTATTGTGTTCCAAATATTTGTGTAATATTTGTGCATTTATCGGAAGCATAATTCCTTGCCACATTGATGTTTTTAAAAATTAAGTAAAGAAAAACAATGGCATTAATATGACTGTGGCTTAAAATTTCCATAAAATGTATACAGACAAAAACTTTATGAATTAAATAGTTGTTCCAAATATTTGCCATTTCGTGGAAAAGGGGAAAAAACATAGGAGGCTTTCAATAGGCCGAAACTCATTCATTCTTTGATAACCAGCAGTATAAGTTTTTTTCCATATAATAATTTTTAGGTTAGGTAAGGTTGAAAGGTGGGTGCGGTTATTAATCCGCCCCATGCCAGTTATTGGATTGCTGTACGCTGTACTTTGGATGCCCACCTCTTCCAGTATATATGTTAATCTCCTGGCGTCATGATTGGGTGAAAAATGCATCACTTATGAACCCAACTATATTGAAATATGGTCTGATTTCGATCAAATTCGGCATGTACATCGAGAGGGCTAATTAACACAATTCCATGTTCAAGTTTGTAAAACAATATTGGCATTTATGGCAGCTATATCCAAATATAGACCGATTTAAATCATATAGGGCACGTATTTCGAACAGTCTACCATCAGAAACTATGCTAAATTTCAGCGAAATCGGATAATAAATGCCTCTCTTATGATGGGTTGAAATGCATTTATTATCCAATTTCCTTAAAATTTGATACAGTGAGACGTGTTAGTGTGTCTGATATCCGCGTTCAATATGGCTCCGATCTTTCCATATTTGGATATATCTGACATATACATCGACCTCCCGATTTAAGGCCTTGACCCATAAAAGTCGCATTTGTTATACGATTTCGCTGAAATTTGACACAATATAATGTGTTTAGCTTCTCGACATTCGTACCGAGTATGGTCAAGATCGGGCTATATTGGGTTGCCCAAAAAGTAATTGCGGATTTTTCATATAGTCGGCGTTGACAAATTTTTTCACAGCTTGTGACTCTGTAATTGCATTCTTTCTTCTGTCAGTTATCAGCTGTTACTTTACTTTAGCTTGCTTTAGAAAGAAAGTGTAAAAAAGTATATTTGATTAAAGTTCATTCTAAGTTTTATTAAAAATGCATTTACTTCCTTTTAAAAAATCCGCAATTACTTTTTGGGCAACCAATAGCTCCATATAGACCGATCTCCTGATCTTGGGTCCATAAACAGAGCATTTATTACACGATTTGCTAAAATTTTACACAGTGAGGTGCGTTAGGCTCTTCGATATCTGAGTTCAATACGTGCTCGATCTTTTTATATTTGGATATTGCTGCCATATAGACAGATTTCCCAAATTAAGCCCCTAGCCCATAAAAGGCGCGCTTATAATCCGATTTCGCTGAAATTTGACACAATTCACAATTTCACATTTTCATGGACAAAGGGACGGTGAAAAAGTTTATCTCAAAGACCAATGTCCAAACTGAAATCATAGTAGACGACATGGGAGTGAGAGCAGAGACAACGGAGGGCATGTTGAGGCTTTTGATGAAAACCCATTTTCCACGGGATACGAAGGGACTCACGGAGACACCAGAATCTTGGAATAATGACGTTGATCGAAGGTATATAGCAACAGAATTTATGGTGAAGGAATCCTTGAGAAGCTTCAACCAGATGGAATATTTCCGGTGTTACTACAGAAAGAGGCAGACTATCTGGAGCCTCGCCTGGCCAAAATTTTCACAGCGTGCCTAGGACTTTCATATACTCTGAAAGTCTGCCAGGAGGCAAGGGTGGTGTTTATACCTAAGCCCGGCAAGGCAAGTTATGCGACACCAAAGGTCTACAGACCCATAAGCCTAACGTCCTTTCTACTCAAAACCACCATGATAAAGAGTATGACATCCAGCGAACTGGTCAAATACAAACAGCAAGCCTATGACAAGGGAAGGTCGGTGGAGACTTTCCTACACGAGGTTGTGTATAAAATAGAAGAATCATTCGATGCCAAAACGTACACACTGTCGGTATGCATTGACATTGAGGGAGCTTTAACAATGTGCGGATCGACACACTGATCCAATCCTTAGAGCAGTACCGGGTGGACCCGGTCCTTAGAGACTGGATAAACCATATGCTAAGGAACAGGTGGATAAATTGTGTGTCCCATGGCATAAATATAAGGGAGAAAGTGGCACAGGACACGCCACAGGGGGGCATTTTATCGCCACTCCTATGGGTGACAACCATAAATGACCTATTACGGATGCTGACTGAGGAGGGATTTGATGCCGTCTGTTATGCAGACGATGTTATAATACTTCTAAGGGGTAAAGATCCAAACGAGCTATGCAGAATAGCTGAAAGGGTCTTGTATATGGCATATGACTGGGCTAGACCCAGAGGTTTCAATATTAACCCAGAGAAGACTGAAATATGCTTGTTCACGAGGAAGACGAAGGAGGACCAATTTAACGCACCACGTTTCCTCAATAAGACGATTTCTATATCTGACAAGGTCAAATACTTAGGTGTGATCTTGGACAGGAAACTGAATTGAAAGTGTCATATTCAGGAGCGTACTGAAAAGGCTCAGCGATGTTGGGCACTATGTAGACGGGCCGTAAGCTCGAAATGGGACCTGAATCCGAGGATAGTCCATTGGCTTTACAAGTAGTTTGGTGGGCTGCTATGGAGAAAAAGTGTAACATAAGGACCATACAACAGGTTCAGAGAACATGTTGTCTTGGCATAAGCGGAGCGATGAGGACCACGTCCACTAGGCCCCTGAAGACTATTCTAGATACCCGACCCATTGACATACAAATTAAGTGTGAGGCAGCCACTACGGCTATGAGACTTAAGGCGATGTGAGAATGGATTGAGGATGGGAGCAGCTCATACCATCGCGGTGTAATCGAGGCGACGATAGGAAACCAGGAAGGAAGCGGAGAGGTTTCCGATCGGATACCTGAGATGAACCTTGAAGTCGAGTGCGAGGCACTGCTGCCATCGGCACAGTCTTGGATTGACGGAACCCTAGTATTGCCATCTGGAAGATCATGTTACACGCGTGGATCGAAGCTAGAGCACAGAGTGGGCCTGGGGGTTTACATTGAAAACCCAGGAACTAAGATCTCTGTTAGACTGCCTGACCATAAAACGGTCCTGCAGGCGGAGATCCGAGCGATCACGGAATGAGTGAAGTGGTGTGGTGCTAACGCGAGGACGTCGTGTCTGAACATCTTTACCGACAGTAAAATTGCCATAAGGGCAATAACAACCAGGACGGTAAGGTTGTTATTGCAGTATAAGAAGGAGATTAACGCCTTCTCTGAGGATGGGAAAATCCGCATCGTTTCGTTCCCGGGCCATAACGGAGTAAGGGGAAATGAAAAGGCAGACGATTTGGCGGTGAAGGCCAGAGGACTGCCGTCAATAATTTTGGTTAACCCGAAGCCGAGTTAAGGGAGTGGACGACTAATGCGCATGCAACATTGTGGAACAGCGAAACGGTCGGTAGGACGGCGAAAATCCTATGGGGGGATCCAGATCGTGAGAAGACGAGGCTATTACTGAAAGGAAGCAAGAAGGAGGTCAGTATAGCTATTGGTATCATAACGGGACACATAGGACTACGAGCTCACTTATATAAAATCGCGGGTGCGGCAAGTGATAGCATATGTAGGGCATGCGGGGAAGATGATGAGACGTTGGAGCATTTCCTTTATCATTGCCCGTCTTTCGCGTTTAACAGATAACGGCACTTAGATGTTGACACAATACCAGACATGAACCAATTTAGGGGAATGGTATTGAAAACAATTAAGGATTTTGTAAGTAGCATGGAATTCCTAACATAAAATTTTCTTTTTAGAGGTTACTTTATAGCTTTTAGAGCGCACAACAAGCCGATTACTGGTTTTGGTGTATGTCCATAGTGGCATGGGCCGGATTAATATCAGCATCCTCTTTTCAACATAACCTAACCTAAGCTAATAATTATCTGGGCTGTTTCATTATATTATTTCCAAATTATATGTGTTTGTTGGATTGCCAGAATGTTTTATCCTCTGCCGTAAGATGTATTTTAAACATGTTTTCCCTGAAATTATGAATTTGCTATTCCTTTTTACTTTAAATAGCTAAAATTGACACAATTCCATTAAAGTTGTCATAATTTTTTTATAGTTATTTCTAAAGAAAGTATGCTCCAACGACATTAAATTTGTCCTGATATTCTAAACTTAAATGCGATTGAATCAACTTTGTTTTCTTATCTTTAGGAGTTTGTTTTGTCACACTTAATGTTCCAGCAACATATGTTGCATCAAATGATTGCAAGTATGTCTTCTTGCTGCACTAAGTATGCAAACGACAACAATATTTGGCAATTATGCTAATTTCTTTAAAAGCATTTAAACTGTTATGTGGCACAAGCTCATGCATACTCGTGCCAGGGTTTCATTTGGGAATTCTTATGGTCTTCTACAGAGACTCACACACACACACACCCACACACTGGCATACAGTCACTCAAATGCACTCTTCCCACACACACACACAAAGAAACTCAATCACGCACCACAAAACGATCTGAGGAAACTTTATCCATTATAACTATTAATATTGGTTTGGTGGGATTTCAGAGAGTTGTTAGTGCTGATTTTTTCTCGACTTTTATTTTGTTTGGTGGTTTGCATTTTTACCCATTTTTTTTGTTAACATTTTTAAGAAGTTGGCTATTGTTGCAAAGGAAACGGAAACAAAGTTTTCGTCAGTGGCTTGTTAGGCATTTAAGGAATTTAGCTTTAGAGTGAATTTGTGTTTGTGTATTGCATTGGTGCATGCATACTCGTACATATGCAAATGTTTCTTTTTTTTACACATTGTACACTTATAAACGACATCATGCTCATACAGGGTGCGCCAAACAAAATTACTTATTTGAAAGGTCAATAAAAACAAATGTATTTGAGTTATTGTTATAATTTGTTTATCATTTGAGAATACAATATGCCAATTTTTTATACCCACCACCGAAGGATGGGGGTATATTCATTTTGTCATTCCGTTTGCAACACATCGAAATATCCATTTCCGACCCTATAAGGTATATATATTCTTGATCAGCGTAAAAACCTAAGACGATCTAGACATGTCCGTCCGTCTGTCACGCTACAGTCTTAAAAAATAGAGATATTGAGCTGAAACTTTGCATAGATTCTTTTTTTTTGTCCATAAGCAGGTTAAGTTCGAAGATGGTCTATATCGGACTATGTCTTGATGTAGCCCCCATATACACCGATCCGCCGATTTAGGGACTTAGGCCCATAAAAGCCACATTTATTATCCGATTTTGCTGAAATTTGGGACGGTGTGTTGTGTTAGGCCCTACGATATTCTTATTTAGTTTGGCCCAGATCGGTTCAGATTTGGATATAGTTGCCATATAGACCGATCTCTCGATTTTAGGTTATGGGCCCATAAAAGGCGCATTAATTGTCCGATGTCGCCGAAATTTGGGACAGCGAGTTAAGTTAAACCCCTCGACATAGTTCTGCAATATGGCACAGATCGGTTCAGATTTAGATATAGCTGCCATATAGACCGATCACTCGATTTAAGGTTTTGGGACCATAAAAGGACCATTTATTGTCCAGTGTCTCCGAAATTTGGGACAGTGAGTTGTGTTAGGCCCTTAGACATCTTTCTACAATTTGGCCCAGATCGGTCCAGATTTGGATATAGCTGCCATATAGACCGATCTCTCGATTTAAGGTTTCGGGCCCATAAAAGGCGCATTTATTTTCCGAAGTCGCCTAAATTTGGGACAGTGAGTTGTGTTGGGCCCTTCAGCATCCATCATCAATTTGGCTTAGATCGGTCCAGATTTGAATATCGCCTAAATTTGGGACAGTGAGTTGTGTTGGGCCCTTCAGCATCCATCATCAATTTGGCTTAGATCGGTCCAGATTTGAATATAGCTGCCATATAGACCGATCTCCCGATTTAAGGTTTTGGGACCATAAAAGGAGCATTTATTGTCCAATGTCTCCGAAATTTGGGACAGTGAGTTGTGGTAGGCCCATCGACATCCTTCTGCAATATGGCACAGATCGGTTTAGATTTAGATATAGCTGCCATATAGACCGATCTCTTGATTTAAGGTTTTGGGCCCATAAGAGGCGCATTTATTGTCCGATGTCGCCTAAATTTGGGACAGTGAGCTGTGTCGGACCCTTAAACATCCATCTTCAATTTGGCTTAGATCGGTCCAGATTTGGATATAGCTGCCATATAGACCGATCTCTCGATTTGAGGTTTTGGGGCCAAGAAAGGCACATTTATTGTCCGATTTCGCCGAAATTTCGGACAGTGAGATGTGTTAGGCTCTTCAAAATTTTTCTGAAACTTGCCCAAATCGGTGCAGATTCTGATATAGCTGTCATATAGACCGATATCTCGATTTAAAGTCTTGGCCCCATTAAAGGCGCAATTGAACAATGACTTGTACTTATAAGTATTTGGTCCAAATCGGATCCTATGTCTATATAGCTGCTATGGGGCATAAGGTTTGCATTTTTCACCAGATTTTTGAAGAAACGTGGTTTTTGGCTTCTCCCATGAACTTCAATATACGTGTCAAATATGGTTTGAATCGGTCAATCGACTCATACATCTCCTATATTAACCGATCTCCCTATTTTACTACTTGAGCTCTAAAGAACGCAATTCTTATGAAATTTTACACAATTGCTTCTATTATGGTCTCCAACATTCCAATCAAATATGGTCCGAATCAGACCATAACTTGATATAGCTCCAATACCATAGCAATTATCCGCAATTACTTTTTTACAACCCAATATTTTCTTCTATCCTTTGTTTGCCCAATAAGAGATACCGGGAAAAGAACTCGACAAATGCAATCCATAGTGGAGGGTATATAAGATTCGGTTCGGACCAGCACGCTTTTACTTGTTGTACCCTACACCACTATTGTGGTACAAGGTATTATAACTTAGGAAATTTGTTTGTAACACCAAAAAGGAAGAGAGATAGACTCATTGAAAAGTATAAAGATCGACTCAGAATCACTTTCTGATTCGATTTAGCTATGTCCGTCTGTCCGTCTGTCTGTTTGTCTGTCCATTTTAATTTGTGTACAAACTACAGGTCGCAGTTTTCATCCGATCGTCTTCAAATTTGGTATAGGCCACTTTTATGGCCTAGAGACGAAGCCAATTGAAATTGGAAAAAATAATCGGTTTGTGTGTGCCAAGAGTGTGCCATTGCCCGTGATCCCATAGTCCCATAAACAGTAAATAGTGAGCGACCGTTAGAAAAGAAACTCATGACGTCGAAATCCCGCTGCTCCCTAGACCAGAGCATAATGGCAGGACATCGAAACAAACTTGAGGACTTCCCCTCCAGATGAGCCTCTTCTTGACCCCCTCCCCGCACAACTCACCGCTTGGATGTTTTTCTCAACAAGTTCGTTTCTCTGGTGCACCCTGTATATATATGCGTATTTATGTTTCTGGTTAAATCGCATTTAGTTCTTCTTCGAGCTGGTAGTGTCCCTCGTTGAACTTCCATCTTATGTGTTTCTTGGGCATTATGCCAATGCTAACAATTATTTACTGACAGGCAAATAGTTTTCAAAAACAAAAGGGTTATAAGATCCAAAATAAGTTATAACTCAAAAGTCTTGCCACCCATATACAGCCAGTGTTTGATAGGAAACTTATATAGAAGTATCAGATCCAGGAGCAAATCAAAAAGGTCCTCATGCACTATGAAGGTGGGCCGAATGTTTGATGTGGCCTGAATCCGCAGATAGTCCACTGGCAGCAGTGTAAGTAGACCTTTAGTAAATTCTCCTTTGTAGTTTAATGGATGGGATGATGATGAAGTACCGGCTGGAGGAATATGTTGGCGATTTCCTCAAAACGTTTGGCATGGCTGACCGTGTCGAATGCTTACGAGAGGTCCAGTGATTTTGAGCACCATCACATGACCTGGACTGATTGAAGCCACTTCAAATGTGTTTTGGAAATGGCATGCAGGGCAGTTGTTGTGCTAATCAGTCTAAAAAATCCATGCTGATGCTCGGCGAATGGAAATTCTCCAACCAAGGCTCGGGGGAGTATTCCCTCATGCGCCTTGGCTGCTGGTGAGGAAGAGAGATTGGTCTGTACGACTCTTCCCAGGCATCAGCAGCGGGATCAGCCCATTTTCCAGATATCGGGTACTATAAAAGTGTAAAAGACAAGATGAGGATAGTTGTAAGGTACTCGACTACAGGTAGATATATTTTCTTCAGCATCAGTGTAGTGATTCCGTTAGGGCCCAATGCCTTGGAAGACTTGGCGCCATGAATGATATTCGTATCTAAGTCCACAATAAATTGTGATGGCTGTCCATCGGCTCGGAGACCACGTATACAACAAATGGCTCTCCTCCTAGTCCTGTTACTCTCAGGGTGCTCGATAAATTGACGGTAGGACAACCTGGCTCATGTCTTCAGGCCAGTCACAGTTACATCACCAAACGTGACTGAGGTCATGGCATCCCTTCTACCGGGGTTCGACAGTAAATTAACAGAAGACCAAAGCTTGTCTCAACCGGCACCTAAGTTTCATTTCACCTGTTACAATGTTCCAGCCACATATTCTTGGATTTTTCTCTCGGCAACTATCCCATTTGACGGGGGCGTCAGCCCACTGAAGCGGCGATTGGTGTACTCTCTGAAACCGACCCAATCGGCCTACTTCTGATTGATAAACATCCGGAGGTTATGAATTCGGTTCGTCGGTCAATGGTGAGTATTATGGGAAGGTGATTTGATCCCAAAGTAATGGAAATGCCCAGCTAGTCGTCCTCAGAATATAATCACAGGAAAAAGGGTTTAAAGATAAGTCCATTGTAACGCATGCTGTGTGGCATGTGGCACCGTCTTGTTAAAACCACAAGTCATGCAAGTCAAGCTATAGCAAAAAAAAAGTTGGATATCATCTCACGGTAGTGCTCACCATTCATAGTTACGTTACGATTCGCTTCATCTTTGAAGAAGTACGGTCCAATGATGGCACCAGCCCATAAACCGCACCAAACTGTGACTTTTTCTGGATGCATTGGTAGGTCTTGCAATGCTTCTGGCTGATCTTCACTCCAAATTGGACATTTCTGTTTATTTACGTACCCATTGAGCCAAAAATTAGCTTCGTCCTAAAATGGAGGAAGTACGCGATGATCTTTCTTAGCAGAGCATGTATTTTGGTAAGAGTATCGTGTATCGAGTATCGTAATCGTGTAGAGTTATTTAAATATTTATAGACTGATCTGATGGTGAGACTGGACAAACGTATTAGCCTAGCAATACTTTTAATTGACAAATGATGTTTGGTTTCCTGCCCTCAAAGCCTTATAGTTCAAATAGAAAAGGTGTTCTTGCGAATACAATTTCTGTTGGTGTTTTCTTTATGCAATGTGAAATCGTTACGCCTTTTTTCAAATCATTGTTAAAGATTTTGTTCCACATCTGCGTAAATTTGTTGATGCAGTTTGATGAGAACTACGCCACATGCATTTTTTTATCAAACGTTATAGAAAACCCATCTAGTACAGACTCTACAGACAGCATAACCGGAAATGAAACAATGACACCAACAACACCAAAGCTTTGAAACGCAAAAATATACAAAAATTGAAGAAAAACAGTTACAATTTCTGCACAAAAAACTTACAAGCATCCGCAGACAAGGCACATCGAGAGCAAGAGAAATCATTTTTTTTCACCACCAAAGCAAACTATTTGCCACATACAATGTACATGTGTGGGGATAAGTGTGTGTGTATTTTGCATACACCGGAAGTAAATTCAAACAGACAAACACCATTCGTTGGGACAATAACAAGGACACACTATCAACAACAACAGCTGCCACAGGATGCCAAACAAAAAAAAAAATGCACTAATTTTTGGCAGAGAGTGCCAACAACCATGCAACTGTTTAACCCACAAGAATGTAACTCCTTGTGTGTGAGGGAGGGAATGAGGAAAGCGTACACATAGTTGTAAAGAGTTGAAACAAAAAAAAAAAACTTATGTCATTTGGGTTGGATCGAATTGTACAAGCCTTTCATTACAGTGTTGAACAAAATTTTTCCACTTTTGGGGATGTTTGTAAATATTCAGCTTAAAAATACTCAAAATCTCTACATTACAAGTATAGTATCCGGCTCGGCGCTTTTTGTTGCCAACAAAAAGTGTTTTTTTTTATACCCGAAAGCACTACATTGGTGGTATAACAACAGGGTGTTATTATACACTCCAAAATGGGATGGGGGGGTAAATTAATAACGTCATCCTGTTTGCTCCACATCGAATATTCATTTCCAAGCTCATAAAGTATATAAAAGTTAATGGCACATTACCCAACCGATATAATTGCTCCCACTCTATATTTGATCTGCACATGCTCAGCGATTCAAAGCATGAGAGCACATGCAGACCAAGTATAGAGTGGGAGTAATGATATTGGTTGGTTGGTGTGCCATCAAATTATATTATATTCAAGTTTTTAGGGAAGATAATATAGGAGGGGAGATATACGTATGTAACATCTCGATATATTGATATGAGACCCTATAAAGTATATATATTCTTCATCATCTTGACATCCTGAATCGTTCTAGCAATGTCCATCCGTTCGTCTGTCCGTCCGCCTGTCGAAATCACGATATCGTGCGAACGAATAAAGATAACCTTATGGAACGAAACTTGAAGGCCGTTGGAGGCCACCATACCGTAGATGTTAGCATGTACGCCTATGACGCTGAACGCCTGGGTTTGAATGCTAGCGAGACTATCAGAAAAAAATTTCAACGTTGGTTTTCCCCTCCTAATGCTGGCAACATTTGTGAGGTACTATGCCATGTAAAACTTCTCTCCAAAGAGGTGTCGCACTGCAGCACGCCTTTCGGACTCGGCCATAAAAAGAGGCCCCATATCATTGAGCTTAAACTTGAATCGGACTGCACTCATTGATATGTGAAAAATTTGCCCCTGTTCCATAGTGCAATGTTCATTGGCAAAATTTGCATTTACTTGAAGGCCGTAGCGAAGTGGTGATGATGTCCTTCAATGACGCTGAACGCCCCTGCGAGAGTATGAGAAATTTGTTTCAGCGGTGGTTATCCCCTCTTAATGCTGGCTACATTTGCGAGGTACAACGACAAGTAAAAAAACTTTTCTCCAAAGAGGTGTCGCACTGAGGCATGCTGTTCGGATGCGACTATAAAATGGAGGAACCTTTTCACTGAGCTTAAAATTGAATCGGACAGCGCTCATTGCTACGTGGAAGGCTTGCCTTCTCCATGTAACCCGATCCGATTTGGCTTAAGTTTGGCACAAGAACTTGTGTCCTGACTGCCAAGTATGAATGCAATCGGTCTTTATACCCACAAACAAACCGATCCACAGAGTTGACTTCTTGAGCTTGTAGAAGCTTCAATTTTCACTTGATTTGGCTGAAAGTTTACACAAAGACTTCTGCTATGACTTTCAGTATGGGTGCCAAGTGTTATCCCAATCGATAGATATATATTGTGATAACGACCCCCTTTAATACCATAATCGCGTTATGACTTTTTGCGATCATAGACGCCGCAATTAATTCCCGATTAGATAGTTCCAGATTACGAGGATATTGTCATTCCGTTTGCAACACATCGAAAAATTCATCTCAGACTCTTCAAACCATAGATGTTCTTGAACGTCATAAAAATGTAAGCCAATCTGACCGTCAGTCTGTCCGTCTGACTGTCTGTCTGTACGTTTTATTTGGACGTGTGGAATCTTCGATAGATGTATTATAGCCTCATTCCACTTTCTCGGACACTATTTGGAATTTGCTAGCTCAGTGTTGCTTGTAAAGCCTTTCGGGCCACCTCTTCCTCATTCAGTCTTTTGTGAACTATCGCTATATACGCGTCTATTGCGTTCCAATTCTTTTCCGATTCTTGCATGACGTTTACTATGTTGTCTGTCATTAGCTATTTACTTATGAAAGATTCCAACATGTTGCGAACTATGGCGAAACTTGGACATATAAATACCACATCTTTTCATGTCCGAAGCGATAGAGGTAGCTTCTGTTGCAACCATTACCTGTCAAAAATTGAGTCAAGTTGAAGTTAAGCTCCCTATGCGTTCACGTTAACCACTTGGCAATAGTTTATACGACCAACGGCCTTTTGGGGAGTTTTCCCATCGCCTTTGTTGGCGTGCTCCCGTCTTCGAGTAGTATCCTGTAAATATAGCAATGTTCCCTAGCTAGCATATCAAAGGAGATTATCCCAGCTACTATTTGTGCTGCATCGCTTAATATGGTGCTGTAGCCCCTGCATTCTCGGAGGCAGCTTCGTCTAGCCATGGATGCCATTTGGGATCTTGATGACGTCTTTAGATTCGGTTCCCAAACTGAAACTCTATACAAAAGACAATAATTTACGACATTTGCGAGTAGCACTATTCAACTATGTCTCGGGCCGCTTATATTTGGCATCATTTTGGAAAGTGCGCTATTCACATTCTGTCTGTCCGTCTGACTGTTCGTCTGTCAGCCCGCCTATCCGTTTGTTTGTTTGTCCATCTGTCTGTCCGCCTGTTCGTCTGTCTGTCCATATTCGAATACTCTCCTGTATATATAGGAATGTTTCCTAGCAAGCATATCAAAGGGATCATCCCTGCTACCATATGTGCTGCGTCGATTGATAAGGTTCTGTAGCCAGCTTCATCCCTTCTACCATTTGTGCTGCGTCGCTTGATATTGCTCTGTATCCTCGGAGACAGCTTCGTCTAGCCATGGATGTCATGTGGGATCTTAAAGACTTCTTTAGCTTCGGTTCCCAAACAGAGGCTCCATACAGTAGACATGAATTTACGACACTTGCGACTAGCACTCTTCGACTATGTATCGGATAGCCTATGCCAGGCATCATTCTGGAAAGTGCGCTATTCACATTCTGCCTCTCCATCTGGCGGTCTGTCTGTTTGTCTGTATGTCCGTTTATCTATCCGTCTGTCTGTGTGTCTGTATGTCGGTCTTTCCGTTAGTCTGTCCATTTGTTTGTCCGTCTGTCTGTTGAATCACGCTACATTTTTAAAAATTAAAATAATGAGCTGAAACTTTGCACAGATTCTTTTTTTTCCATAGACAGGTTAAGTTCAGCTGCAATATATGGGACTATACCTTTATGTAACCCGATCTTCCGATATGTGATCTTATGCCCATTAATAGTGTTTTTATTACCCAATTTCATTGACATTCAGAACAGAGAGTTGTGTTTGGCCCCTCAACATTCGTACCGAGTATAGTCTTCAAATTTGCCCATAAACATTCCATATGGAACGTGGGTAAACTTCTCACATATCAATGAGTGCCGTCCGATTCAGGTTTTAAGCTCAGTTATAATGGCCCTCCTTTTTATAGCCGAATATCAACGGTGTGTCGCAGAGCGACACCTATTTAGGGAGAAGTTTTTACATAGCTGAGTACCTCAGAAATGTCGCCAGCATAAAAAGGAGATCACCACCGTTGAAAAAAATTTCTGATGTTTACGCCAGGATTCGAACTCAGGCATTCAGTGTCATAGGCGGATATGCTAATCTCTGTGCTATGGTGGCCTCAACCGAGTATAGTCTAGATCGGACTATATTCGTATATATCTGCCATATATTCCGATCTCCTTATTAACGGTTTTTGGGTCCATTATAGGTGCATTTATTATCCCATTTCTATAAAATTGAGCAAAGTGAGTTGCGCTAGGGCCCTCATCGTGTCCATATTTAGGGTCTTGATTTCTGAAGGAGATCAGTTCTGACTTGAATAAACTTCTATTTGTATCGCCCGACTTTCACTTCTAGGGGCTTGGCATTTATCAGCCCATCTTCTCTCAAATTTGTTTTGTATTCCTTGTAATTGTTAGAGTTTAAAACGCATTTTTCAAACTAAAGTGGTGGACATGACAAACTAAACTATGCAAAATTATGATGTGCGATGTGGACCATCAAAGTCAATATACCCAAAAATATCGAGCGCTAAATCCTGTACAAGCCAAAAACAAAGTTTCTCTATGGCTTTTTGCCCAATATGACACTCTATGTTTCCCAAAATGCCATGACATGCCAAAGTCTTAATTCACATTTTCTGCTTTTAGTGAGTAAATATTTAAATTTAAATATATGAAATTTACTTACACTAAATGAATCCTGTTTTTGGTTAATAATTAATAAAGAAAAAAAATAAACAATAATGTAGGTTTGACCTTTTATGCCTTTGTCGTTGTTGTCAGCCAATGGCGGAAATTTACACGGAGACATATTTTCCCACTCTGTGGGGAAATGGCATTTACGTTAAACTTGTCCCTGCATTCATGTTCTGTTTGTGTGTGCCTCTATCTTGTGTTGTGTTGTTGCCGACAACCACCGACGCATTGTGTGCATAGCAATGGTGCCGCATAAAACAATTTCCGGTTTCCGTTTCCCGTGTAAAATTGATAAATGAACGTTGCTGAACAGCGCCAACTACAACCAAAGTTAAGTTTTTTAAAATCAGTATCACCACTGCAAATGTTGCAGCACACCCAGAGACCACACACCACGTTTGCATGGTAATGTGTTTTGATCATACTCTACTATAGACTAAAGGTTTATAAACAGTGTCATTAATTCTACTACACCTTAAAGTCGAAAGAAAAGAGCAACAGAATGTGGGAAACTACTGGAGTAAAAGGGGTTAGGATATCATTATTGGGATCGCTATCATAACGGGACACCAAGTAGTACGGTTGTACTCATGCAGAATAAGCGCTGCAAGTGATAAGAGGGGAAAACCCAACAACGAAGATGTGCAGAAGAGAGGAGAGCTGTGACAACTTTTGTCGTAAAGTTACTCAGTTCAAAGAAAAGAGACCTCGACGAGACATCAAAGACATAGCAAATGCTGAAGAGGGCACATGGATCCAAGAACACAGAGATGTATGGCGTAAGTGCCACAAGGGAATCCACCTGGAAGTATTGTGAGACCGGTGACGAGGTGGTTTATATATCCCGAGAGATAAGATGGGTTTCTAGCCGGTAGAGACCATGGCCGACATACGGTAAGAGGTGATTGATGGCGAATATCGAAGGACCTCCAACAGATAGCAACAAGCTAATGATGGAGGCTTGCAATAGTATTATTTTATATGAAAGCGAGATATGGGATAGATCCCTACGGTCCATATGCAGGTTGTCCTAAGAGTTACTTCTTCTTACGGTACAGTGTCTAAACCCGCAGTTCTCGTCATTGCCGATATGGTGCCTATAGATCTCCAGGCCCTAGAGCGGATGAAAATATATGAAGCCAAACTGAACTCCAATAGGAAGTACAAGTTGGAGGATATTAGACAAGACACACTGAGAACTGGGAGCCAAGATGGAATAATGACGAGGGGGGCAGATGGGCTTTTGAGCTCATCGGTAGATCGGCAGAAAGAAAGGCAACGTAAACTTCTATGTGCAAATGCAAATTTGGAAATTTTGCCCTTGAACATTCAATTAGCAAAAGGGGCAAAATTCTGCCACGTCAATGAGTGCTGACCGATTCTCAATGATAAGGAAACTCTATCGGCGTGCTGCAGTACAACGTTTTATTGGAGAAAAGTTTTTACATGGCAAATCAACTCATAAATGGCAAATCACCTCATAAAGCAGCATTAGGAGGGGATAACCACCGCTTAAATTTTTATACGCACCACTTAAGAATGGGGGTATAATAATCTAGTCATTCCGTTTGTTACACCTCGAAACATTGATCAGGGACGCCACATTCTGAGTTAAACAGGCCAAGTCCGTCCGTCCGTCTGTCGAAATCAAGATAGTGGTCGAACGCGTAAAGCAAACCGCTTGAAATTTTGCACATATACTTTATATTGATGTAGGTCATTGGAGATTGCATATGGGACATATCGGCTCAGATTTGGATATATCTCCCATATAAACCGATCTCCGGATTTTACTTCTTAAGCACCTGAAAGCCAGAATTTTTGTCCGATTTTGCTGAAATTTTGCACATGGTGTTCTGTTATGACTTTCAATAGCTGTGGCAAGTACGGTTCGGATCGGTCATGAACCTGATATAGCACCCATACAAACCAATCTCTCGATTTGACTTCTTGAGCCCCTGGAAGCCTCAATTTTCATTCTATTTGGTTGAAATTTTTTATGCGGTGTTCTGTTATGACTTCCAACAACTGTGTCAAGTACGGTTCACATCGGTCTATAACCTGATATAGCTCCCATATAAACGAATCATCCGATTTGGGTTCTTGAGTTATTTATAACCGTGATTTTTATCCGATTTGGCTAAAATTTTGTATATAGTGTTCGGTTATGACTCTTAACAAGTGCGGTTCACATCGGTCTATAACCAGATAGAGCTCCCATATTGCATCAGAATCCATGGTGGTGGGTTCCTTAGATTCGGCCCAGCCGAACTTAGCACGCTTTTATTTGTTTTCTGATATTCCCCCCAGGATTCGTAACCAGGCTTTCAGCGTCACAGGCGAACATGCTAACCTCTGCTCTACGGATTTGTATAGCAATCCGATAAACCTATCGATCCACCTTTAAAGTTGCATGTGTCCTTTCCTTCTTTTCCTTTTTCACAGTGTATGCTCATCAGTCTATTCATTCTTACTTTTTTGTTTACTTTAAAACTTTGCTTCTTTACCGCATTTTCTACACCCTTCGTTCGTTGATATTAATCATGGTCAGACTGAAAACATAGGCCACTGTCCAAAACAAGTAAGGCTTCACAAGATAAATCCTTTGCACAGACTCACTCGCACAAACACACACACCGACTCAACCCACTGAAGCCACTCATCCAATAAGTGGTGCATCGTCAATAAAAGACAATAACAGCAACAACAAAAGGCGGAAATGCAAACAAATAAAAAGAACCAGAAGTGTTACGGTAGTTGTAATGGCTACGAAGGAGTTTCCAGGATGTGTAACTTAAGGAGGAAGACCTCTCAAACACACCCACACAGGCATCCGACACGTAAATTATGGTCGAAAAGTTAAGTAAGTGATTTTGCCTGTCTTACCTGAAACATCCTACCAAGGACCCCCTACAAAGGCTGGGATTTTTTTTCTCCTTTTTGGTTTGGCTTTAATTTTTTAAATTGATGTTTCTCTTCCCATATACCTGTGGAATTTGCAAAGTTTTCTTTCATTTTGTGCAATGCATTTTGTGCCATGCCAAAGTTTAAAAACTTCTTCATGAGAGCAAATCCCTGGAAGGAAAAAATGGCACAAGGAAAGGATTAATTAGAACATTTCATGATTGATTCGCATAGCTAAAGTGTATTCAGTGAGCTTTAAAACTACAACAGCTGCCTTGCCTTTGAAATAGAGAGATTGGAAAAAAAGTGCACGAGAAAAAATACATGGATAATGGATTGGCAAGGAAATGCATGAAATTTGCAAAATTTTAGGGAAATATAAGCAGACCCTACAGACCCATAAGCCTTACGTCCTTTCTACTCAAAACCATGGAACATATTGTGGACACCATGATAGAGTAGGATATCCAGCGAACTGCTCAAATACAAGCAACATGCCTATGTCAAGGGAAGGTCGGTGGAGACTGCCCTGCACGAGGTTGAATCCTTCGATGCCAAAATGTGCACCTTGGAGGTATGCATTGACATCGAGGGGGCTCTTAACAATGTGCGGACCGACACACTGATCCAATCCTTAGACCAGTACCGGGTCCTTAGAGACTGGATAAACCATATGCTAAGGAACAGGTGGATAAATTGTGTGTCCCATGACATAAATATAAGGGAGAAAGTGGCACAGGGCACGCCACAGGGGGACATTTTAACGTCACTCCTATGGGTGACCACCATAAATGACCTATTACGGATGCTGACTGACGAAGGATTTGAACCCGACTGCTACGCAGACGATGTTATAATACTTCTAAGGGGTAAGGATCCGAACGAGCTATGCAGAAGGGCCGATAGGGTCTTGCATATGGCTTATGACTGAGCTAGACCCAGAGGTCTCAATGTTAACCCAGAGAAGACTGAAATATGCCTCTTCACGAGGAAGACGAAGGTGGGCCACAGATTAAGTGTGTGGCAGTCACTACGGCTATGAGACTTAAGGCGATGGGAGAATGGATTGAGGATGGGAGCAGCTCATACCATCGCGGTATAATCGAGGCGACGATAGGAAACCTGGAAGGAAAGGAAGAGGTTTCCGATCGGATACCTGAGATGAACCTTGAACTCGAGTGTGAGGCACTGCTGCCATCGGCACCAGTCTTGGATTGACGGAACCCTAGTATTGCCATCTGGAAGATCATGTTACACGGATGGATCAAAGCTAGAGGACATAGTGGGCCTGGGGGTTTACATTGAGAACCCAGAGACTGAGATCTGTTTTAGACTGCCTGACCATAAAACGGTCCTGCAGGTGGAGATCCGGGCGATCACGGAATGCATGAAGTGGTGTGGTGCTAACGCGAGGATGTCGAGTGTGAACATCTTTACCGACAGTAAAATTGCCATAAGGTCATGAACAGTCTTGCAGTGTAAGAAGAAGATTAACGCCTTCTCTGAGGATGGCAAAATCCGCATCGTTTGGGTGCCGGGCCATAACGGAGAAAGGGGAAATGAAAGGGCAGACGATTTTGCGGTAAAGGCCAGAGTACTGCCGTCAATAAACTTGGTTAACCCGAAGCCTTTCAGGTCGACGCAGACCGAGTAAAGGGAGTGGGCGACGAATACGCATGCAACATTGTGGAACAGCGAAACGGTAGGTAGAACGACGAAAATCCTATGGAGGGGATCCAAATCGTGAGAAAACGAGGCTACTGAAAGGAAGCAAGAAGGAGGTCAGTATAGCTATTGGTATCATAACGGGACACATAGGACTACGAGCTCACTTATGTAAAAGCGGTGCGGCAAGTGATAGCATGTGTAGGGCATGCGGGGAAGATTGATGAGACTTTGGAGCATTTGGGATTTGTCAACAGACAGCGGTACTTAGGCGGATACACAATACCAGACATGAACCAACTTAGGGTAGTGGTATGGAAAACAGTTATGGATTTTGTAAGTAGAACGGAATTAAAAATTTCTTAACATTAAAATGTTCTTTTTCGAGGTTACAGTTTAGTTTTTTTTTTTGTTTTTAATGCGCACAACATGCCGATTGCTGGCTAAGGTGCATGTCCATAGTGACATGGAACGGATTAGTATCCGCACACTCTTTTCAACCTATCCTAGTCACCGAAAATACTTTTTTTGACCAAAAAAATCAAAAAAAAAATTTTTTTCCACATTTTTTAATGATGTGAACACTTGTTGCGGCAAAATTGTTGAAAATGTTATCATAAATCTAAATCATGCATAAAAATGAAAATCGACCCACAAATGCTTTCGTAAATTGCAAAATACAAAGTAGGGCTCGGTCAAAGTTGAAAAAGAAAAAAAAAAAAAAAAAAATCGAATATCCCCGAAGCCAGGGCAGATATTGTATACCTCAAGAAAGTTGTGAGCACTATTCAGCAACAAACTTTTGGAAATCGGACCACAAGAGAAGATTTGGCAGCCTCAACAAGTTTCAAAATACCAAGGTGACCAACTTTAGGGACCTGCTTTAACCATTTAAAATTTCAAAGATAAATCTCAACCCGTTCTCATGCGGCGACCGCTTCTTTACGAGTCGTAATGGTATTCAGTGACGAATATCATTTTTAGCTTAATCGATTCGACAAAAATCATAATCATCATCCATAAAAAATATCTGTTTGGTGTAGTTTGCATGCCGGCAGCGTCATTGGGTCATACTTCTTCGGCGACGATGTCATATCTGCGCATAAGTGCCGGAGTCGGTTAGCCCCTACAGCCTATCTTTGACATAGGAAATGTTCCAATGTCTCATCATCTTCCCCACATAAGTGAGACAGTAGTCATATATTGGGTTGCCCAAAAAGTAATTGCGGATTTTGCATATAGTCGGCGTTGACAAATTTTTTCACAGCTTGTGACTCTGTAATTGCATTCTTTCTTCTGTCAGTTATCACCTGTTACTATAAGCTTGCTTTAGAAAAAAAGTGTAAAAAAATTATTTTGATTAAAGTTTATTCTAAGTTTTATTAAAAATGCATTTACTTTCTTTTAAAAATCCGCAATTACTTTTTGGGCAACCCAATATGTTTTGTAATGACATGAAAAGCCTTACTGGTCTCTTTCCTACTTTCTTTTAGTAACAGCTTTGTCTTCTCACGTCCTGGATTCTTGGGATAATGATACCGAAAGTAATGCTGATGTTCTTTCTACATTCTCTCAGTAGTAGTCTCGTCTTGTCACGACCTGGATCCCCCACAAGATTTGAGTTGTCCTTCCCACAGTCCTACTGCGCTACATGTTCGCTTGTGGCCCATACCCTTAATTCGGACTGCGTCGCCCAGAAAGGTCTCGCATTCATCAAGTTTTCTGAAGGCACTACTCTGGCCATTACTGCCAAGACATCTGCCTTCTCTTTTCGCCTTACTCCGCAAAGGCCAGGCCCTTGTATTTAAAGCCACAGTGGCCTACTCAATAGCTGTAAATACAGAGTACTCGAGAGAAACTTTCTTATTTGAAAGGTCAATAACAACAAAGGACTTCAGTTGTTGTTTGGATTTTTCTTTTATTTGAGAATACATCTCCCATTTTTTTGTTCATGCTGTCTCGAAACGTACATCGAGTACATGGCGACCCCCATAGCGAATACACTGATTAAGTCCATTTTTGAAATTCGTGTCCACTTTTTGCAGCATATCAATCGGTTCGTTGAATATGGCTTCGCCAATGTTGTTCTTGAGGTATGCTATGGTTCGCTTATTTCCGCAGGAAATGTGAAAGTGAGCCTTGTCGCTGGAAAAAACTATCGCAGGCAGGTTGTCAGTCAGCATTTCACATGCATATTGGCGGACAACAAAATCGTGTTCAGTTAATTCTTGCACAACAGTCATTTTATGGTGATGAAATTTTTAGTCTTGATGAAGAATTCGTCGAACAGTGGTTTCAGAAATTCCCGCAGCAGCTGCGTGTTTGTGAGTCGAATGCCGGGAAGAATGCACAACTGACTGCCTCACTCTTTCGATATTTTTCGGAGTTGTGATGGTCCGTTTCAAGCCCATTACTAGGGCTTGAGTGACACTTCCACACTCCCAAAATGAGTTTACCCACGACAGACTCGAATAACGGCTAATAACGTGTCTGGGAGGAGGAAAGTTGGGTAGCTATAATTGAACGACCGTTAGAAAAGAAGCTCTCGATGGTGAAGGCTCGCAGCTCTTTAGACCAAGGACATAATGGCAACTGACTAGAGAGATAGAATCAAACTTGACAGACTTCTTCTTCAGATGCCGTCCTTCTCGACTCGCTCTCCACCAGGAGCAGGAGCAGTTACAAACTTCTCACATATCAAAGAGTGCTGTCCGATTTAAGTTTCAGCACAATGATCAGGTGCCTTCATTTTATAGCCGAGTCCAAACGGCGTGCCGCAGAGCTACACATCTTTCGGGAGAAGTTTTTACAGTTTTTTTGCCGATCGACCAACATGCTCTTCTGGGAGGGATTTCGGTACGAAACTCTCCCCACCCATAGTTTGTTGGTGGGGGTCGACCCTCAGCATTGGTATATATTTGAATCCATCAACAACTTTTTATTTTGGTCCCACTTAGTGTCGATCGGCCAACATGTCCTGCTGGGGGTGTTTTTGGTGGGACGTACCCTAGGAGACCCCCGTGGCGTAGAGATCTGCATGTACGCCCATGCCTGGCCTTAAATCCCGGCTTGAACATCAGAAAAAAATCATCTACGGTGGTTATTCCCTTACAAATGCTGGCGACAGTTGTAAGGTTTTCAAACAAGTTAAAACTTCTCCAACAAGTGGTGTCGTTTAGCGGTACACCGTTCGGTTTCGTCATAAAAAAGAAGGCCCCTTATCATTGAGCTTACACTTTTATAGGACCGCACTCACTGATATGAGATAAGTATCCCCTGTTCCTTAATAGTTCTTTGGTGGGGGTCGGTTCCCAGACACTTGGTGCCGCTTTCGGATACTATATTTGAACAATAACTCCAAATACCTTTTATTTCGGTCCCACATGGTACCTGTTGGCCAACATGATCATTTGGGAGGGTTGTTGGTGGGGCGCTTCTCCTAGTTTTTTTGGTAGGGTTCGGAAACCAGACACTTGTTCAAGAATTAGGTTACCAAATTTGAATTATACAACAAATTAAATTTCATAGCACTGATTGAACAACACGTCCGTTTGGGAAGTTTTGGGTGGGGTGCTCCCCCTATTTCTTGGTGATGGGTGGGTAGAAATCAGACAGTGGTCTCGAATGGGGATACCAAATGTGAACCTTACCACTAAGTACGTTTCATTTGCATCCCTCATGGCATCGATTGATCAACATGCCCGTAGGCTTTTGGTTGGGGCACTTCCCCTAGATTTTTGGTATTGGGTCAGCCCACAGACACAAATTGGATACCAAATTTAAACTTCTAAATACCTTTCATTTGAGTTCCACACAGTACCGATTGGAAACACGCTCGTCTAAAGGTTTTTGGGTGGGTCGCTCCCCCTATTTTTTTAACCTTGAAAATGTGTATAAGGTTGGTGCTTGCGGGTTGTTATAATTGTAAAAACGAAATCTTATATATAAAAATCAATTTGTGTTTGTTTGTATGTTCGTGTGTTCCTTATAGACTCAGAAACAGCTAAGCCGATTTTCTTGAAATTTTCACAGATAGCGCACAATGATCCCGTGGTGAAAATAGGGTGCTAAATTTTTTGATATCTGAAGGGGAGGCGAACCCTCCCCCTTATCCTAATTTTCGGAAACGCCAGATCTCGGAGATGGGTGGTGCGATTTAAGCGAAATTTTGTGTGCTGTCATATACTACCCTAAAAACAAAAATTTGGTATCCAAATTTCGGATGGGGTACCTAGGGGGCCGCCCCACCCCAAAAACCTACCAAACATATATTTGGATCACGACAATATGGGACTCAAATGAAAGGTATTTAGGATAAGAAAACGTATCTGATATCGAAATGTCGGATCAAGTGTTAGGGGGACCACCCCAACGCCCAAAACACCCCTAAATCGGACATATTTATCGGCCATGGCAATATGGGACGCAAATGAAAGGTATTTGCGAGTAGAATACGAATCTTATATCCAAATGTGGGACCAAGTTTCTGGGGGTCCACCCCTTTCCCAAAACTTCCCCCAAACAGGACTTATTTACTGACCATAGGAATATGGGGCTTAAATGAAAGGTTTTTAAGGGTAGAATTCGAATCTGATATCCAAATATGGCACCAATTGTTTGGGGGGGCGCCTCTCCCCAAAAACATCCCCCAAAGGGGACAAATTTACGACCATAGCCATATGGGGCTCAAATGAAAGGTGTTTGAGAGTAAAGCACGGATATGATATCAATATTTGGAAAAGTGTCTGTGGGGCCACCCCACCCCCACAACATCACCAAAATAGTAAGTTTTTGCTGACTTTAGCAATATGAGGCTCAAATAATAGGGTTTTTAGAGTGGAACATGAGTCCGATGTATATTTTCAATGCCAACTCACAGAGTGGCCGCCCATCCCCAAAAACACCCCCCAAGCCGGTCATGTTTGCCGACTATGGAAATATGGTGCTCAAATTAAAGGTATTTGGGAGTGGACCACGTATCTGATACCAACATTAGGGACCAACTGTCTAGGGGATGTCCCACCACCATAACAACCCCCAAATAGGACGTATTTGCTCACCAAGACAACTTGGGTCTTAAAGAGAGTGGAACTAAATATTCATAGGTTTTAAGGCCAATACCCCAAACCAGACATATTTGCTGACTTTTGCAATAAGGAGTTTAAATGAGATTTGGAAACGAATTTGATATCCAATTTTGAGGTCAATGGCAGTATGGGGTTCAAATAAATGATATATAGATATATGAGAATAGAGAACGTTGCCGATATATTTTCCGGGCTTAGTGTTTGGGCGACCACCCTAATCCCCAAAACACCCCTAAATCGGGCATATTTACCGACCATGACAATGTAGGCCTAAATGAAGGGTATTGGGGGGTAGAGTAGGAATTGATACCCATTTTCGGAACCAATTTTCTGGGGGTCTACCCCACAAACAGCAATTTTTTACTGACCATCGCAATATGGGGCTCAAATAAAGGTATTTGGGAGTAGAATACGAATTTTATATCCAAATGTAGAACCATGTATTTAGGGCATCACCCCTTTCCCAAAACACCCCCAAAGGGAAAAAATTTTTCGGCCATGCCAAATCCACGGAAACTTTTGTTCCATATAAAGTAAAAGAAGGCGCAGCGGAGAAGGCCCGGGTCAGCTAGTTCGGCTATAAAACAGAGATCCCTTATCATTGAGCTTAAACTTGAATTGAACCGCACTCCTTGGTATGTGGAAGTTTGCCCCTGTTCCTTAATGGAATATTCATGGGCAAATTTTTTATGCAATATTTTTATGTAACTTGATTACCGTAGAAAGTTTGCATAGAAAATTCTGACAAAAAAATTTCCTTTGAAATGGTTTGCCTTAAGAATTGAAGTGAATGTGGAGATTCATAGAAATTTCATTAACATACAGGTACATTGTCATTGTCTCCGTTATAACTTCCAACAACTTTATGTCGAAATAAAGTTTCCCCACTGAGTTGAGACTAGGTTAAATATACCAACAATTTGCGCATACTAAAGTTTGATTTCTTCGTCCTTTTCCGCTTCCGTATTCTTTCAAAATATTCCCAAAAACTGACGAAAACCTTTCTTTACAATTTTTACTTTAGCTGTTTCCTAAATGATTTATAAATGAATGAAAATGAAACCTCTGAGGGTTTCTTTTAATTTTCCATTTGCTAGACATACAATTTCTTACACCGACAAATATAAGTTTTCTCATGGGTTATACATGAGAGAAAAACTATTCTTCACACAAAATTAACGTAAATTGCGAAAAATTTAATAAAGTCAAAACGAAACTTCTAATGGTGAGAATACCGCAAAACAAAAAAAAAAAAAAAATAATAATAAAAACGACCAAAGCAACTTTGGCAAAAACTTAAGTAATTTTTAAACATTCCCAAGTGTCATATTTGTAAGGAATAAAGCTGCCACATTGAAACATATCTAGAAAGGTACAGACAAACACATACTACATTCTAGACTCTTATACACACATACATCACATCAAATATTCTTTTCTGTGAACACACTCACCCACACATTGACAGTTTATTTTATGCGCTACAGCGAAATGGAAGTGTGGGTGGATTTCGAATCCTTACCTTATGAAAAGTATGGTTCTACAAAACATTTTTCATTTTGGCAGACGACATATCTTAAGCTTCACTATTGCTGCACATACAACGATGGAAATGGGGAAAAAGACTGTTTTGCTGATTTTAGAAGAAAAAGAAATCGTGAGGAACTAAGTAAGGAAATTTAAAAAATCGCCATTCAAATTTGGAGAAAATTGCATAAAAATTTTGTCTTTAGAGAAAATTTCATAGAAATTTTGTCTTTAGGGAAGATTGCATAGAAATTTTGTCTTTAGAGAAAATTTCATAGAAATTTTGTCTTTAGAGAAAATTTCATAGAAATTTTGTCTTTAGAGAAAATTTCATAGAAATTTTGTCTTTAGAGAAGATTGCATAGAAATTTTGTCTTTAGAGAAAATTTCATAGAAATTTTGTCTTTAGAGAAAATTTCATAGAAATTTTGTCTCTAGAGAAAATTTCATAGAAATTTTGTCTCTAGAGAAAATTTCATAGAAATTTTGTCTTCAGAGAAAATTTTGTCTTTAGAGACAATTTCATATCGAAAAGGTCACTCGACCACTGGCAGGCAGCCAGGTACCTATTAAAACCCTGGAAAACGTATTTCTGAACACAAAACCTGATTTCTGATTTAGCGGATGTGAGCTTTCGCAAGTTATTGGGCTTTTTAAAGCGATCTAGATGGTTCAACGGTAGGAAGTAGAAGGCATCTTCCTTCTTTTGTTGATGGCAGACTGCGCCGTAAACCTTACCCTAACATTTCTAGGGTAGTCCCATTGCACAAAAAAAAAAAAAAAATTACCAAGAAAATTCTATTAAGGAACAAGGGCAAACTTCCACAACTTCAATGAGTGCTGTCTAATTCAGGTTTAAGCTCAATGATAAAGGACTTCTGTTTTATAGTTAAAGATTAAATTATTGCCATATTAGTCTAAAGCAGACTTAATCTGTTTATGTGAAACGATGGCTCAAAATTAATCTGTGATAAACTTTTATTTTTAACACTTACAATAACCCGAAAACACGCACCTTATATACAAATTGGTGGTCAAGAACTAGGGGGAGCGCCCCATCCAAAAACCTCCAGATGGACGAGTTCCCAATAGGTACTGTGTGGAGCCCAAATGAAAACTATTTTATGGTAAAGTTACAATTTGGTATCCAAATTTGGGACCAAGTGTCTGCCGGCTGACCGTATACCAAAAAAATGGGGGGAGTGTCCCACCCAAAAGCCTCATATACGGGCATGTTGACCAATCGGTGCTATGAGGTATCCAAATGAAAAATACTTAGTGGCAAAGTTCAAATTTGGTATTCCCAGTCGAGACCAAGTGTCTGTGGGCTGACCCAAAACTAAAACACTAGGAGGAGCGCCCCACCCAAAATCCTCCTTTACGGGCATGTTGACCAATCGGTGCTATGGGGGATCCAAATGAAAGGTAATTAGTGGTAAAGTTAAAATTTGGTATCCCCATTCGAGACAAAGTGTCTGTGGGCTGACCCAAAACTAAAACACTGGGAGGAGCGCCCCATCCAAAATCCTCCTTTGCGGGCATGTTGACCAATCGGTGCTATGAGGGATCCAAATCAAAGGATCCAAATTTGGTATCGAGACCAAGTGTCTGTGGGCGGACTCGCAACCAATAAAATAGGGGGAGCACCCCACCAAAAACCTCCCGAGTGGGGGTGTTGTCAAATCGGTGATATGTAAATTTATTTTGTTGTATAGTTTAAATTTGGTATCCTCTTTCTTGAACAAGTGTATGGCTGTCGAATCCCACCAAGACACTAGGGAAATCACTCCACCAACAACCCTCCCAAACGATAAAGTTGGTTAACTGTTAACATGTGGGACCGAAATGAAAAGTAGTTGAAGTTATAGTTCGAATATAGCATCCCAATGCGAGAAAGAGTGTCACCTATTGGCGACCCAGTGTTAAAATACTTTCAAAAAATATGCTTTGTGAGAACGGGTAGAGATATCTCTTTGAAGTTTGAAACGGCTAAAGCTGAGGTGTTGGCGAGATTGTGTTTCAAGTTCCTAGGTTATTCGGGCGCTATAACCAAATTTCAAAGATATATCTCTAACCGTTTTCACACGGCATATTTTTATTAGATTTTTTTTCGATTTTCTCCCAATGTGTGTCGTCGGGTAGTTGGCATAGACCAATGACTTGACGTATATGCGAACTTTCATCTGACCAATAACGCATACTTTGTTTACTGATGAACCCATTAAGCCAAAAATGAGCTTCGTCAAAATTGGAGTTAACGCTATTAAAGTAGAGGTTTTCGACTCCGTATTTCGGTAGTAAATTTTTATAAATTGCAGACGTTGTTTGTCCGTGTACTTTATCATGATGAAAATGTAGAGTTTACTGAATAAATTGACCGTAACAGTTCGATGATTAGTGAAAAGGGGCGTTTAAAAATTAAATTCAAAGTTGTCAAGGTCTATTGGAAAACCCTTTTTGTCTCTAATGACATGGAGCAGAATCGGTAAAAAAAAAGTAAAAGCTTGCTAAGTTCGGCTGCGCTGAATGTTTTATACCCTCCACTATGGAACGCATTTGTCGAATTCCTTTCCCGGTATCTCTTTTTAGGCAAACAATGGATAAAAGAAAAGAATTGCTATGCTATTGGAGTTAAATCATGTTATGGTACGACTCGGACCATTTTATCGCCAATCCTAGGGGTGACCACCATAAATGACCTATTTCGGGATTTGAACCCGTCTGCAGACGATGTCATAATACAAGGATCAGATCAAGCTTTGCAGAAGGGCCGAAAGGGTGTTGCATATGGCATATGACTGGGCTAGACCCAGAGGTCTCAATGTTAACCCAGAGAAGACTGAAATATGCCTATTCACGAGGAAGACGATGGAGGGCCCTCCATTTGACGCACCTCGTTTCCTCAATAAGACGATTTCGACATCTGAGAAGGTCAAATACTTAGGTGTGTTCTTGGACAGGAAACTGAATTGAAGTGTCGCATTGAGGAGCGTAATGAGAAGGCTCCTAGATGTTGGGACTATATAGACTCGAAATGGGGCCTGAATTCGAGGATAGTATACTGGCCCTACAGGAGCGTGATTAGACCAATTCTTTCTTACGCCTCAGTAGTTTGGTCTACTGCTATGGAGAAAAAGTGCAACATAGGGACCATACAACACGTTCAGAGAACATGTTGTCTTGGCATAGGCGGAGCGATAAGGACTACGCCCACTAGGGCCCTGGAGACTATCCAACCCATTGACATACAGATTAATGTGAATCAGCCACTGCGGCTATGAGACTAAAGGCGATGGGAGAATTTATTGAGGATGGGAGCAGCTCAACCCTCGAGTTATAATCGAGGCGACAATAGACATGAAAGAGATGGTCGAGGTCCCCGATCGGATAACTGTGATGACACTGAAGGTCGAGTGCGAGGCACTGCCGCCAGCGGCACTATCATGGATTGGCGGAACCCTAGTATTGCCATCTGGAAGATCATGTTACACGGATGGATTACAGCTGGAGGACAGAGAGGGCCTGGGGGTCTACATTGAGAGCACAGGGACTGAGATCTGTTTTTGACTGCCTGACCATAATATGATCCTGCAGGAGGAGATCCGGGCGATCATGGAACGCGCGAAGTGGTGTGGTTCTCGCGAGCACGTCGAGTGTGAACATCCTGCAGGAGGAGATCCGATCTGCATCGTTTGGGTGCCGGGCCATAACGGAGTAAGGGGAAATGAAAGGGTAGACGATTTGGCTGTAAAGGCAAGAGGACTGCCGTCAATAAACTTGGTTAGCCAGAAGCCTTTCAAGTCGACGCAGTCCGAGTTAAGGGAGTGGGCTTGGAATGCGCATGCAACATTGTGGAACAGCGAAACGGTCGGTAGGATGGCGAAAATCCTATGGGGGGATCCAGATCGTGAGAAGACGAGGCTATTACTGAAAGGATGTAAGAAGGAGGTCAGTATAGCCACTAGTATCATAACGGGACACATAGGACAACGAGCTCACTTATGTAAAATAGGTGCAGCAAGTGATAGCATGTGCAGGGCATGTGGGGAAGATGATGAGACGTTGAAGCATTTCCTTTATCATTGCCCGGCTTTCGCGTCTAACAGATACCGGCACTTAGGTGTTGACACAAAACCAGACGTGAACAAACTTAGGGGAGTGGTATTGAAAACAACTAAGGATTTTGTAAGTAGCACGGAATTCCTAACTAAATTTAATTGAAATTTGGACCTTAAACTCCTTCTAGTTATATAAGCGGAACCCTACCTGTTTGTTCGCCCAGTTTTCATACATAAGGCCCATAGTGCACAGGTTTGACGTTATTGTGCTTTTTTGCTCGCCAAACAGGCCACCACAGTTCATACGGGCAGAAGACCTTGTAAATATTTACAACATTTGTTACTTTATGCTGAAGTTCTTCATAAACAAAGCATAAAACACATTGTTTGGGGAATTGTTTTCTACACAACGATCTGAGGTCAGACATACACAGACACACACTCTAACACAGAAACACACATGTGAAGTGGAAGAAGTAGATCTATTGCTATCTAGCAATAGGATGTTGAAAATGAAATACATTTCTCTACATCTCTCCTTTGCTCCCCTAGTCCCTGCTGCAATACAAGGCCACATTAATGTCTCTTGCCACAATGCATGGTGGAACAAGTGTTAATAAATTAAATGTTGTGTTTCGTTACATTCTTCATTGTGTGCTTATATCATTGGGAGTTGAAATTACTTTAAACAAAATTTGTGGTTTTATAGAAGTCAGCCAGCCAGCCAGCCAGTCAGCCAAAAGCAATTCGGCTATTAAGTCAAGTCTATATGTCTGTTAATTCCCTTGACAGGAGCTTTAAAATGAGAAAAAATACTGTGTTGTGTTTTTCTTGCCGTTATTGTTGTTGTTGTTGGTTTCTTTGGGGGCCGAGATGTTGGCGTTTTGTTAACAGACTTATATTTAATTGACCGTTAAAGTCGGTAAGGCTTTATTGTCAAATCCATTAAAGTGACACTTGAAGTATTTATGACAAGAAAAGTGGCCAAGTAGGAAAAGTAAATGACAGGGGTAAATTACAGAGGAGAGTTATACATATATTTCCAAAAGAAATTGTTATGGTCAATATTTATGAACATGTCAGACGTAAATTGAAAAATCTTTATAACATTGGACAATTGTGATTTATTCACAAGGACTTTGTTCATTTGATAGATTAAATGAACTCTAATGAAAAAATATGAGAAAGTGGCCGCAAATAATAAGTTTTGATATTTACTCTACTTTCAACGACGTTTAACTCCATATTGGCAAGTCCGACCTATATGTCCTTCTGGTAGATTTTTGAGGGTTCGGCGGCCCCTCTTGTCCGAAGAACTTTATATATCTTACTGGGAGATAATTTGGGTATGGTCCCAGCCCCCTGACTCCTGAGCCAAATGTCCGCTGGATGGTTTTTGGGTTGATCGGAAATTTGCCCCAAAATTTTTATAACAAAATTCTGCCCTACTTCCAAGCACCTTTCAAACTGTGCCAGTAATTGTCTTATTGTGTTCTCTAACGGATTTAACAACTAACAAGTAAGAGCGTGCTAAGTTCGACCGGGCCGCATCATATATACCCTCCACCATGGATCGCATTTGTCGAGTTCTGTGCGCGGTATCTCTTTGTAGGCAAACACAGAATAATGAATAAGAATTTTTATGCTATTGGAGCTATATCAAGTTATAGTCCGATTCGGAACATACAGGGTGGCTGATGAAAGCCGCTACCAAAAAAAAATGTAATAACTTTTTTTCTATTTAATAATAATAATTTAATAATTAATTTAATTAATTAATTAATTAATTTAATTAATAATAATTTAATAATTAATTTAATAATTTAATTTAACATGAATAAAAGAAAAATGTATTCCATACACCGAAAAAAAAATGTAGCAATATTCATCATTGTAGCAATATTCATCAGCCACCCTGTACATGAATTGAATGTTGAAGACCATAGTAGAAGTCATTGGGTAATATTACAGTCCATTCGGATCAGAATTGCGCCTTATAGGGGCTGAAGAAGAATAATCGGGAGATCGGTTTATTTGGGACCTGTATCTGGTTATCAATCGATTGAAACCATATTGGACACGTATGTTGAAGGTCATGGGAGAAGCTGTTGTACAACATTTCTGCCAAATGGGATGAGAATTGCGCCCTCTATAGGCTCAAAAAGACAAGATCCCAGATCGGTGTATATGTTGAAGGTCATGGGAGAAGCTGTTGTACAACATTTCTGCCAAATGGGATGAGAATTGCGCCCTCTATATGCTCAAAAAGACAAGATCCCTGATCGGTGTATATGGCAACTATATCAGGTTATATACCGATTTGTTCCATACTTACCACAGCTCTTGGAAGTCACAACAAAACACCTCATGCAGAATTTTAGCCAAATCGGATGAGAATTGCGTCCTCTAGCGGCTCAAGATGTCAAGATCCAATATCGGTTTATATGGCAGCATCCAGTTTATGGACCGACTTGAACCATTCTTAGAACAGTTGGAAGTGATTTCAAAACACCACGTCCGAAATTTCAGTCAAATCTGGCGAGAATTGCTCCCTTTAGAGGCTCAAGAAGTCAAGACCCAAGTACGGCTTATATGGCAGTTGTATCAAAGCATAGACCCATTTGGCTCATTTACAATCATAGCCGACCGATACTAATAAAAAATATTTTTGCCAAATTTCAAGCGCCTAGCTTTACCCTTTTGAAATTAAGCGTGCTTTCGACAGACAGATGGACGGACAGACGGTCGTACATGGCTAGATCGTCTTAAAATGTCATGACGACCAAGAATATGTATACTTTATCGGGCCTTAGATGTACATTTCGAGGTGTTACAAACAGAATGACGAAATTAGTATACTCATATCCTATGGTAGAGAGTATAAAAAATAAAAGCGTTCTAAGTTCGGCTGGGCCGAAACTTGGGTACCCAACATAATGGATTCTTCTAAAAAATTTAGCCCTCTTAACTCAGTTTATATTTGTACTATTGTGATACAATCAAATCGGGTATTGTTTGAGGCTTCTATGATCTCAAGGAGTCATAGAGGGTCATCGGTTTTTAAGAGCCCTATATCTATTTATGAACTTATCGGGGTAGGATTCCTTCTGAGTATTGGAAGTACAAGTGTACTTCATATATAAAATTTTAGCTAATTAGGGGAAAAACTAAAGCTTCTAAGAGTTAAATCCAAAGACTGATTTATTTGGGTGCAATATATATATTTGTGATCCTAACTGGTTGGGATTTGGCGGGAGCGTTGAAACACAAGTTTGCTTTAAGTATGAAATTTCCGCCAAAACGGATGAAAGTTAAGGCTTCTAGGAGCTTAAATAGTCAAAACCTGGCATCGGTTTATATGGGGGCTATATTACATTTACTTTATAGAACGATTCATATCATACTTGGCACACATTTTGGATGTTATAGCAGAAGCCCTTGTGCCAAATTTCAGTTTACTGGACTGGAAATCGAATCCTCCAGGGGCGCAAGAAGTAAAAAAGAAATCTTGTCATTATAAACACCTAGTCTGTTATGAAACTCATTGCTTTTCTATCTTGTTTTTCTATACTGGTGTTTTTACTGTTGGTTGTTGTCGAATACTGGACATTGTTTTGGATACTTGAAGAAATGTTTATGGTTTGGAAATTTATATTCTAACAATCTCGAGAAAAAAGGAACCAAAGTATTTTATTATCCTGCAGGTTTAGTTTATCCTGGCAAAGAATATTTTAAATGACTTCAAGAATTCTGGGCTTTTAAAATACTCTTTAACCTTCGAAAGCCCAGGGTGGGATATCTGATTTTCAAAAGTTGGTAACCCCGTAAACTTTTACCAAATCAAAAATCGCGTTGGACCACTGATCTAGATTTCCTTTATCAATTGGTGTTATTTCTTGCGTAAATGCCGATGGTGGGCCGATCTCCTTCTCATTTTCTGTCATTATTCGCCTCGTTTTGTGACCCATAGTGCTTTTGATGTGCTTTCTGCAGACTCCTAAATCCTCCGATTTAGGGTCTTAGGCCCATAAAAGCCACATTTCTTACCCGATTTTGCTGAAATTTGGGACAGTGAATTGTGTTAGGCCCTTTGACATCCTTCTTCAATTTGACCCAGATCGGTCTAGATTTGGATATACTGATCCTCCGATTAAGGGTCTTAGGCCTATAAAAGCCACATTTATTAACTGAAATTTGGGACAGTACGAAATCGCTGAAATTTGGGACAGCGAGTTGTGTTAGGCTCTTCGACGTCCTTTCTCAATTTGGCGCAGATTGCTCCAGTTTTGAATATAGCTGCCATATAGACCGATCTCTCGATTTAAGGTTTTGGGCCCATAAAAGTTGCATTTATTGTCCAATTTCTCCGATTGGGACAGTGCTTGTGTTAGGCTCTTCGACATTTTTCTGCAACATGATCAAAATCGGTCCAGAATTGGATATAGCTGCCATGTAGACCGATATCTCAAATTAAAGTCTTGGCTCCATAAAAGGCGCATTTATAATGCGATTTCACTAATATTATATGGTTCAGATCGGTTTATTTTTAGATATATCTACTAAAAAGACCAATATTTTGTTATACACAATTGAACATTATCTTGTTCAATTGTGTATAATTTGGTCCAAATCGGAACATATTTCGATATAACTGCTATGGGACATAACGTATGCAATTTTCACCGGATTTTGATGAAAGGTGGTTTAGATATATACCCGAGGTGGTGGGTATTCAAAGTTCGGCCCGGCCGAACCTAACGCCTTTTTACTTGTTGATATAGCTCCCATATAAAACGATCCTGGATCTTGACTTCTAAAGGCTCTAGAGGGCGCAATTCGCATTTGATCCAATCCAACAACTGTGCCAAATACGGTTGGAATCGGTTCATAACCTGATATAGTTCCCATATAAACCGATTTCGGTTTATATGAGATCTGATTTAGCTGAAAATTTTCTGGAAATGTTTTGTTTTAACTTCCAACAATTGCACCAAATGTGGTTCATAATCGGATATACCTTTACCATTTAAACCGATTTCAAATCTTGCGCCGCAGGAGGGCGCAATTGTTAACTGACTTGGCTGACATTTAGAATGATGTGTTCTGGTTTGACCATCAACAACTGTGCCTAGTACGGCCCAAATCGGTTCAATACCTGAAATAGCTTCCATATAAACCGACGTCGGATATTCACTTCTTGAGCCGCTAGAGGGCGCAATTATAAACTGATTTGGTTGAAATTTTGTGTGAAGTGGTTCGTTTTGAGTTCCAATAACTGTGCCAAGAACGGTCTAAATCGGTTCGAAACCTGATGTAGCCCCCATATAAACCGATCTCCCGATTATATATATTGAGCCTCTAGGGGAAGAAATACTTATCCGATTTGGCTAAAATTTTGCACAACGACTTCTTGTATGAACTTTAGCATACTTGTTAAACATGGTTCAAATCGGTCCATAGCCCAATAAAGCTCCATATGAAAAGATCTTCCGATTTTATTTCTTGAGCCACTATAGGGCACAATTCTTATCCGATTTGGCTAAAATCAGTGTAATTTTCTGCAATAAACACTACCATGCCGCTTTGAGTAGGATTCTGAACAGAAAAATTTTTCCATCGGAATTTATTCCCTTACTAATGCTGGCGACGTTTGTATTAATAAACCTCATGCAAATTAAGTTTGCTTTTAGAAAATTTTATTTGTTTTTTTTTTATTTTTTTTTTTCTAAACTATGCCACATCCTTAGTTTGTCCCATTTCTATTTGGTTATATTTTAAAATAGTTTTCTCTTCCGCCTGCCAATAGTTTTTCGAATATGTCGAGAACATTTGCCAATATTATCATATTTTCAAAGCGGATGTTGTCAATGAAATTCCTTGAGTTTCCTCAACCAAGTAAAAAACTTTGGCTGTATACTTAAACCTTTGCTGCACGAAAAAGGATAATCACCACCATTTATAAGACAGTTTGTCGTTCTGGGGGAAGATGAGACAACAACAAACTTAAAAAAAAAGTCCCAAATCAAGAACTCACACAATTTTAACTTTTGCCAAAAAATCATTTGAAAGTTTTTTTCAAATGATTTTGTCATTCGTTTGGGGTGCTCATGAAAATTGCAATCATCTGCATTTTATGGTATACGATTATAGAGCTCCTTGTCGTTTTTATGTGTTTTTTCCTTGGGAGAAAATAAGAAAAAATTGAAGAATTTGCCGAAGAAAGTTGGGAATTTTTTGTTTAGTTCTTGCCTCTCCCATTTGCAAGCCTGAGATTTACGATTGCCAATGCCGCTTAAGCAGCTACAGTTGCAGCTGATGCTGGAATTTCGACTGCATCCAAATCTCGCCATGCTTGAATAACTTAAGTGGCAGAAGCTCGAAGGAAGATGTCACAACAACTTGACACATTTCCGCCTAAATTGCTGTCGTCATTTTATGGGGGGGGGGGGGTTTGTTTTTGATTCGTACGATGATATTTGTTGGTCTTGTTTTTCATTTCGCCATGGTTGTTGTCATCGCTCTATTCTGGGTTTATTGTACTTTGCAGAATTGTTAAGGTTGTGCTGTGCAGTCAGTAACAATTGGAAGAAATTGAGAGTTAGTGGTCTTGCCTTTATATTTCTTGTATATTGACAAACATGCAATGAAATTTAGTGCCAGTTTCTTGGGTCTTAAGTATTCTTTTCCAAAATGGAGACGTTGAATGAATAATTCTAGGTTTTTGTACTTAAGTGTTCAATATTAGGCGAATGACAAAAGTATTGTCCTTAGCTGGGCTTTGAATTGAAAAAATTCTTCCGTTTGGGTGCATGTTGGGTGAGAGTCTGCTATCAGACTCTGCTTCTTTTTGGTTGAAATGAAAGAATGTATGAATGGATGTATTCTATATCGTCAGCTGAGAGAAACAAAATAAAACAGAGAGCTAATAGAAACCTACTTCATTGGTAATATTTTCGTGTACCAAGTTAAAATCATTGTTATTAAAAATCCTGGAATCTTATCTTCATACTTTAAAGATGTGTCCGTCTGTATACTTTACTTCAATTGGCTATGACAGAACATTTGTCCCATTAGCCGAACATAGCATAGTGTTCCAAGCGCCTCGATCTTCTGGGCTCCTTCTGTAATCTTTGACACCACATTTCGAGGACTTTTTGTTTTCTCGGTTTGGGTGTACCATCGTCATCGCCTTCGAAAGACTTCTTTGCTGGAGCTTATTCATTCATTCTGACAACATGACTTAACCAACGCAACCGTTGCATCTACAAAAGTGTGGATTTCAACCGTGATCGGTTTTTTCTCTCGAACATATGCCTGGGTGTCTTGAAGTTGTTCAAAAGTTTCAGGCTTTCATGGAACGCCAGCCAATATGATGTCATCTCCAACGACAGCTCATCATCCCACGCGATGCTCTGTTTCCATATTTGTTTAATGTTACAGGACCTGCCATTCCTAGCGGGGCGAACAATCTCGCCTGGTCGGTTGTGACCTTCCGCTTGATAATAACTGCACACTCATTTACATCATTCTTCAATCAAAATCGATTTATTTGAGGACTTCATGTTAACCCCAAAAACTTGGTTGATGAATCGTCGAAGTTGTGGTCTACTTCTCTATCATTTGGAAGAACTCCATGCAGAAGCTTCACATGGTTAGCACATCATTTTCGAAATCTTAATCCTGCTTGCAATAATTAGCTATTCAGTTGCTACTGCATTTCTATAGCTGTTGTTAAACTATCAGAGCCGCACATACCGTCGTCCATTGTTCTGAAGTGCTGGTGCTGGATATTTGTGTATGTTGGTATCTGTCAGCTGTTTGAGACATCTGCTGGCCAGATAAGGTGCGCATGCCGTGCCGTATGTTAATTTATTCATCATAAAGCGCTCGAGCTCCTGGTATGGGGAATTTCTGCAAACGATCAGTTGATACCTGGGATCCCTCTTGTTGACTAGTACTTGCTGGTACATCTTTTCAATGTCTGTAGTAAAGACAAATCTTGGCAATCTGAACGGCAGAAATATTCCAAACGATTCTCTTCGAACCTTTGGACCTGAATGCAAAACATCGTTAACTGACCATCCTGATGACGATTTATAGGATGCATTAAACACAAGCCTGTACTGCTATCTGATCGTAAGACACAATGGTGCAGAATGTAGTAATGGCTGCCACGCACCTCACTTGATTTATTTGTTATGTGTCCCAGATTTTATTTTTGTCATGTGTCCCAGATTTTCATATTCCTTTATGAATTTAGCATATTGCTCTCGGAGACCAGCATTCTTCGCAAGTCGACGCTCTAATGAAAAGAACCTGGAGGCAGCGATATTGAGTGATTCGAATATCACGGATATCGGAATCATAGGCAAATCGGCCTTCTTCATAGAACGTTGTGTGCTGTTTGAACTTATTTTCACACCTTTCATCTGCTAGCGTCAACTTCTGGTCCTCCTACCCCCATGATCTTGCTCCCAAAACTTTTTAAACAAGTCCCTTAAGGCCCGCTCCCTTTCCCCAAGAACTGAACACATAATGGTTCCTGGATCCGCTTGGGCCCTACGACCAGCAATCCATCCTAGTTTTGAATTTTTCAGTATAAGAAGCTCCTTGGACTTTCCCATTGACTGCCTTCAACGACTCAAACCGGCTCTTCAGACTTCTCATGAAATACTCCACTGTTTGAAGTTTCTTTGAGTTTACTATTGACTGCTCATACAAGACATGAGTAGTCTTGTCCATCCTCTTTGTTAGGATATGGACTAAGAGTGGATCCCACTCTTTCGGCTTCACACCAAGGCCTACTATTTATTAATTTGTCCATAAGCAGGTTAAATTCGAAGATGGACTATATCGGACTATATCTTGATATAGCCCCCATATAGACCGATCTGTCCAGAGAAAGGTCTTAGCCCCATAAAAGTCACATTCGTTATTCGATTTTTCGCTGAAATTTATGATAGTGAGTTGTGTTAGAACCTGCGACCTCTTTTTATACCCTCCAACATAAGATGGTGGTTGGGGGTGGAGGCCATCGAAGTGCAGAGGTAAGCATGTCTGCCTATGACGCTGAACGCCTGGGTTCGAATCCTGGCGAGAACATCAGAATAGACAAGTAAAAAGGCGTTAAGTTCGACCGGGCCGAACTTTAGATACCCACCACCTCGGGTATATATGTAAACCACCTTTCGTCAAAATCCGATGCAAAACTCATACCTTATGTCCCATAGCAGAAATATGTGGAGGGGCTTAACTTAACTCTTTGTCCACAATTTCGGCAACATCGGACAATAAATTCGTTTTTTATGGCTCCAAAACCTAAAACCGAGAGATCGGTCTATATGGCAGCTATATCCAAATCTGGACCGATCTGTGCGATAATGCAGAAGTATGTCAAGGGGCTTAACTTAACTCACTGTCCCAAATTTCGGCGACATCCGACAATAAATGCGTGTTTTATGGGCCTAAGACCCCAAATCGGAAGATCGGTCTATATGGCAGCTATATCCAAATCTGGACCGATATAAGCCATATTGACGGAGGATGTCGAAGGGTCCAAGACAACTCACTGTCCCAAATTTCAGCAAAATTTGATAATAAATGTGGCTTTTATAGGCCTAAGACCCTAAATCGGAGGATCGGTCTATATGGCAGCTATATCCAAATCTGGACCGATCTGAGCCAAATTAACGGAGAACGTCGGAGGGCCCAAGACAGCGCACTGTCCCAAATTTCAGCAAAATCGAATAATAAATGCAGGCTTTTATGGGCCTATGACCCTAAATCGGAGGATCGGTCTATATGGCAGCTATATCCAAATGTGGACCAATCTGAGCCAAATTGACGAAGGTTGTTGAAGGGCCCAACACAACTCACTGTCCCGAATTTTAGCAAAATCGGATAATAAATGTGGCTCTTATGGGCCTAAGACCCTAAATCGGAGGATCGGTCTATTTGGCAGCTTTATCCAAATCTGAACCGATCTAAGCCAAATTGACGGAGGATGTCGAAGGGCCAAACGCAACTCACCGTCCCAAATTTCAGCAAAATCGGATAATAAATGTGGCTTTTATTGGCCTAAGACCCTAAATCGGCGGATCGGTCTATATGGGGGCTATATCAAACTATAGTCCGATATAGCCCATCTTCGAACTTAACCTGCTTATGAACAAACAAAGAATTTGTGCAAAGTTTCAGCTCAATATCTCTATTTTTGAAGACTGTAGCGTGATTTCAACAGACAGACGGACAGACGGACAGACGGACGGACATGTCTAGATCGTCTTTGATTTTTACGCTGATCAAGAATTTATATACTTTATAGGGTCGGAAATGGATATTTCGATGTGTTGCAAACGGAATGACAAAATGAATATACCCCCATCCGTCGGTGGTGGGTATAAAAATTTAAGCGATGTTTATCCCCTCCTAATGCTGGCGACATTTGTGAGGTACTATGCCATGTAAAAACTTCTCCCCAAAAAGGTGTCGCACTGCGACACGCCGTTCCGGCTCGCCTATAAAAAGGAAAATCGATCCCCGGATTTGAATTCTTGATCCTTTAGAAGCCCCCCTTTTTATACGATGTGGATGGAATTTAGAACAAAGTCTTTTGTTATGACTTTCCTTTGACCTCTTATTTTGTAATTTGGCCGCGATCGGTCCAGATTTGGATAAAGCTGTCATATAGCTCGATCTCTCGATTTAAGGTCTTGGATCCATAAATGGTGCAATTTGTGTCAGATTTCGCCGAAATTAAGGACCATGAGTTGTGTTGGGCCCCTCGATATGTTTCTTCAAGATGCCCCAGATCGGTCTTGATTTGGATATAGTTGTCATATAGACCCATCTCTCGATTTAAGGTCTTGGGTCCATAAAAGGCGCATTTATTATCCGATTTCGCTGAAATTTGACACTGTGACTTATGTAAGGGTTTTCGACATCCGAGTCCCATATGGTTCAGATCGGTCTGTATTTGGATATAGCTGCCAAAAAGACTAATGTTGAACCAAAATTGAGTAGTGACTTGTTTTTATTAGACCACTCAATGTCTGCGTCGAATTTGATCCAAATCGGATCATATTTGGATATAGCTGCAATGGGTGCATAAATAATGCCTTTTTTTCACTGGATTATGACGAAACGTGGTTTACAGATGTATGCAGCCAAGGTTTTGGGTATCCCAAGTTCGAGCCGATTGAACTTAATGCCTTTTGACTTGTTACTATTACTCTATTTAATAGCATTTCGTTTTAGTCTGCAGTTATCAAACTCATTGGTTTCCTTGTCATTTTAGTTCCTGCATAGACAATTTTCTAGTGACAAAAATCACACCTCCTTGTGTAAGGTTTCGAGTAAACACGTTAATAACATTTCCAATATCAAAGAAAATACTTTTTCCATCGTATTTTTGTGTGCTTCTTTAAGTTTTGGTTAAATTTGTTTTTTTTTTTTTGGCATCAGAAGAAGCGGAAAAGTGAAAAATTAAGGGAACAAGTTTTATAATAGTTTACTATGCCACAAAGCTGTAGAGTAAATTTTAATTAAGTTTTTCAGCTTTTTCGCTTTATTTTTGTGTTGATATTCTACAACCGTATTGGTGGCAGAAAATTTTGGAAAAATTGCTGTACACAATGAGGGTTGGTTAACTAATTTGATTATAATGTTTGTAGCGAATGGAAACACTACGCTGCCCTCGGACCAAATTTATAATATTTTTAAGCAGTAATACCTATAATTTAGCAACAAAAAACATCACAACAGCTTTTAAAAAGGGTAAAAAGAGTAAAATTTGTTGTAAAAAAAAGTAAAAAAGCGCTATATTTCATATTTTGAAAATTTTACCAACAGTTTTGTAGTAAAATGTTCAAATTTTATAAATAAACATTCCACTTAGGAAGAGGAGCAAACTTCTCACATATCAATGAATGCCGTCCAATTCGAGTTTAAGCTCAATGATAAGGGACATCCTTTTATAGCCAAGTCCGAATGGAGTGACACAGTGCGACACCTTTTCGGAGAGTAGTTTTTAAATGTCATAGAACCTCACATAAGTTGCCAGCATTAGGAGAAGAGAACCGCCGCTGAACATTTTTTCTGCTGGACTCGTCAAGATTCGAACCCAGGCGTTCAGCGTCAAATTCGGATATGCTAACCTAAGGCGGCGTATGGTTTCAATGAAAAATCCTCCCTTAGCATTAGAACTGTTCTTGGAATTATACAAAATTCCAAGAAGATCTTAACGATTGTACAATTTAACGAAAAATAATGTGGTGTCGCCATCGAATGTTTCAACTTTGATCGCCCAGCTGTTGATTTGGTTGAATGGTCATAACGCGTAGCTCAAATTCCTGGTAGACCTCAGAAAAATTGTTCAGTACTGAGTTTCTCTTCATTCAATAAGAGGTTTCCTCTCATTAGACATGTATTCATCCAGTTAAGACATTTCTATGTCTATGTTCTAAAGCAGCACGCCATTCGGTCTCAGATTAAAGTAGTCTTCGATCAATGGGCTAAAACATAAATCGGGCTGCTCTCATTGATATGAGAGAAATGTCCTTAAATCGGACTGCGTCGACCCGAAAGGCTTTAGGTTTACCAAGTTTGTTGACTGGAGTCCTCTGGTCTTCAACGGAAAATGGTGTGCCCTTTCATTCCCCTTACTTCGTTATGGACCGGCACCCAAACCATGCGGATCGTGCTATCGTCAGAGAAGGCGTTAACCGTCTCGGTTGTTATTGCCCTTTTGGCATTCTACTGTTCACACTTTAGCACCACACCACCTCATGCATTCCGTGATCGCCCGACTCTCTGCCTGTAGGACCATATTATGGTAAGGCAGTCTAAAACAGATCTCAGTCCTTGGGTAGACACCCAGGCCCACTCTGTCCTCTAGCTTTGATCCATCCGTGTAATATGATCTTCCAGACGGTAGCACTAGGGTTCCGTCAGTTCGAGAGTGTGACGCTTGTAGCTGTGCCTCGCACTCGACCTTAAGGCGTTAACCGTCCTGGTTGTTATTGCCCTTTTGGCATTTTACTGTTCACACTTTTGCACCACACCACCTCATGCATTCCGTGATCGCCCGGATTCTCGCCTGCAGGACCATATTATGCAGGTAGTCTAAAACAGATCTCAGTCCTTGGGTAGGCACCCAGGCCCACTCTGTCCCCTAGCTTTGATCCATCCGAGTAACATGATATTCCAGACGGTAACGCTAGGGATCCGTCAGTTCGAGACTGTGCCGCTGGTAGCAGTGCCTCGCACTCGATCTCAAGCGTAGTCTCACATATCCGATCGGAAAACTCTTCCCTTCCTCCGGATTCGTCGCCCACTCCCTTAACTCGGACTGCGTCGAACCGAAAGGCTTCGAGTTAACCAAGTTTATTGACGGCAGTTCCTCTGGCCTTCACCTCCAAATCGTCTGCCCTTCATTTCCCCTTACTCCGTTATGGCCCGGCACTCAAACAATGCGGATTGTGCCATCCTCAGAGGAAGCTTTAATCTCCATCTTACATTCCAAGATTGTTCATGATCTTACCGTCCTGGTTGTTATTGCCCTTATGGCCATTTTACTGTCCGTAAAGATATTCACACTCGACGCCCTCGCGTAAGCACCACACCACCTCATGCCTTCCGTGATCGCCCGACTCTCTGCCTGCAGGAAGGTAGTATGGTCAGGCAGTCTAAAACAGATCTCAGTCTTTGGGTTCTCAATGTAGACCCCTAGGCCCACTCTGTCCTCTAGCTTTGATCCATCCGTGTAACATGATCTTACAGACGGCGATACTAGGGTACCGTCAGTCCAAGACTGTGCCACTGGCAGCAGTGCCTCGCACTCGACTTTAAGTGTTGTCTCACGTACCCGATCGGAAACCTCTTCCTTTCCTTCCAGGTTTCCTCTCGTCGCCTCGATTGTGCTGCGATGGTATGAGCCGCTCCCATCCTCAATCCATTCTTCCACCGCCTTAAGTCTCATAGCCGCAGTGGCTGCCTCACACTTAATCTGTATGCCAATGGGTCGGTTATCTAGAATAGTCTCCAGTACCCTAGTGGGCGTGGTCCTCAACGCTCCGCCTATGCAAAGACAACATGTTCTCTGAACTTGTTATATAGTCCTTATGTTGCACTTTTTCTCTATAGCTGTCCACCAAACTACTGAGGCGTAAGTAAGTATTGTTCTACTCACGCACCTGTAGAGCCAGTGAACTCTCCTCGGATTCAGGCCCCATTTCAAGCCTACGGCCCGTCTACATAGTGCCCAACATCTGCGAACTTTCTCAGTATGCTTCTGAATGTGACACTTCCAATTCAGTTTCCTGTCCAAGATCACACCTAAGTATTTGACCTTGTCAGATATCGAAATCGTCTTATTGAGGAAACGTGGTGTGTCAAATTGGCCCACCGTCGTCTTCCTCGTGAACAGGCATATTTCAGTCTTCTCTGGGTTAACATTGAGACCTCTGGGTCTAGCCCAGTCCTATGCCATATGCAAGACCTTTTCGGCCCTTCTGCATAGCTGGTTCGGATCCTTACACCTAAGAAGTATTATGACATCGCCTGCATAGCAGACTGGTTCAAATCCCTCCTCAGTCAGCATCCATAATAGGTCATTTATTGTGGTCACCCATAGGAGTGGCGATAAAATGCCCCCCTGTTGTGTGTCATGTGCAACTTTCTCCTTTATTTTTATGTCATGGGATCTACAATTTATCCACCTGTTCTTTAGCATATGGTGTATCCAGTCCCTAAGAACCGGTCCACCCGGTACTGTTCTAAGGATTAGATCAGTGTGTCGGTCCGTACATTGTTAAAAGACACCTCGATGTCAATACATGCCGCCAGTGTGTACGTTTTTGCATCGAAGGATTCTTCTATTTTATGCACAACCTCGTGCAGGGCAGTCTCCACCGACCTTCCCTTGACATAGGCATGGTGTTTGTATTTGAGCAGTTCGCTGGATGTCTTACTCATTATAATGGTATGCACAATCCGTTCCATGGTTTTGAGTAGAAAGGATGGAAGGCTTATAGGCCTCTTGGCTTTTGGTGTCGCATAACATGCCTTGCCGGGCTTAGTTATAAACACCTCCCTTGCCTTCTGTCAGGCTTTCGGAGTATGTGAAAATCCTAGACACGCTTTGAAAATTTTGGCCAGACGTGGCGCCAGGTAGTCTTCTTCTTTCTGTAGTAACACCGGAAATATTCCATCAGGTCCGGGTGACTTAAATGGTTTGAGGATCCTCAAGAAATTCTTCACCATAAATTCCGTTATTATAAACCTTCGATCAACATTATTATTCCAAGATTCCGGGGTCTCCATGAGTTCCTTTGTACCCTGTGGAAAATGGGTTTTCATCAAAAGCCTCAACCCGTCCTCCATTGTCTCTGCTCTCACTCCCATGTCGACTACTAAAGTTTCAGTGTGAACATGGGTTTTTGAGAGAAACTTTTTATACCCACCACCGACGGATGGGGGTATATTCATTTTGTCATTCCGTTTGCAACACATCGAAATATCCATTTCCGACCCTATAAAGTATATATATTCTTGATCAGCGTAAAAATCTAAGACGATCTAGACATGTCCGTCCGTCTGTCCGTCTGTCTGTTGAAATCAAGCTACAGTCTTTAAAAATAGGCCCATAAAAGCCACATTTATTATCCGATTTTGCTGAAATTTGGGACAGTGAGTTGTCTTAGGCCCTTCAACATCTTCCGTCAATATGGCTCAGATCGGTTTAGATTTTGATATAGCTGCCATATAGACCGATCCTTCGATTTAGGGTCTTAGGCCCATAAAAGCCACATTTATTATCAGATTTTGCGGAAATTTGGGGCAGTGAGTTGTGTTAGGCCCTCCAACGTCCTTCGTCAATTTGGCCCAGATCGGTTAAGATTTGGATATAGCTGCCATATAGACCGATCCTCCGATTTAGGGTCATAGGCCTATAAAAGCTACATTTATTACCCGATTTTGCTGGAATTTGGGACAGTGAGTTGTGTTAGGCCCTTTAACTTCCTCCGTCAATTTGGCTCAGATCGGATCAGATTTGGATATAGCTGCCATATAGACCGATCTCTCGGTTTTAGGTTTTGGGGCCATAAAAAGCGCATTTATTGTCCGATGTTGCCGAAATTTGGGACAAAGAGTTAAGTTAAGCCCCTCCACATATTTCTGCAAGTTGGTCTAGATCGATCAAGATTTGCATATAGCTGCCATATAAACCGATCTCTCGATTTAAAGTCTTGGCCCCATAAAAGGCGCATTTTTAATCCGATTGCACAGAAATTTGACACACTGACTTATGTTATGCTTTTCGACATCCGTGTGGTATATAGTTCAGATCGGTTTATTTTTAGATATAACTACTAAAAAGACCAATATTTTGTTATATACAATTCAACAATAACTTTTACTTATTAGTATCTGGTTCAAATCGGAACATAGCTGCTATGGGGCATAAGGTATGAATTTTGCACCGGATTTTGAGGAAAGGTGGTTCACATATATATCCGAGGTGGTGGGTATCCAAAGTTCGGCCCGGCTAAACTTAACGCCTTTTTACTTGTTTCTCTTGGCGGCGTCGTTAACGCTATCGACCTGTTCGCAAAAAAGCTTCCAGGAGGCACGTTTTGCCGCTCTGTTAATCTTATTGTATTCCTTGAGCCGCGTGTAATACACATCCCAATAGACTACCGCTTTTTTACGACGTGCTCTGTTAAAAAGCCTGCGGACCTCTTTCTCAATATTGCGAATGTCCCCGGTCATCCAGGGTTTTTCTTGGGCTGATTTTCTTTCCCGAAAAGGACAACTATCTTTGAAGGATCCCACCAGTGCAGTCGTAATCCTGCTGACGTTTTCATCAATCTCTTCTATGCTTGGACAATCTAAGTTATCTTGCCCATGTCTTCTTCTGAGTAGCCTTCCGAATTTTTGATAAAAGTTGCATACTTTGATGATCTGTCCCATATTTTCTGAAAATTTTTTCATTTTTGATTATTGCGTTATGGTAGAAATTGCATGTGTCAGTCCGTCCGTCAATAAGTCTGTACGTTTGTCATAGATTCGATTTTCAATTCAGTTTAGGATCCCTAAACTAAAAACCATGTCAATAGCCAAAATATATAATCCCCTTCTTCTGAGCTTTGAGGAAACTCATCCCAAAGTGATCATTACTCACTATTTACGACTGCCTTAAATGGTAGATAATATTCGACACGACCGAATTTAACGTTGTATTTATTTGTCTGTTTTACTCACAAATAGGTTACTTAGTGTGATGTGCTGCGAGAGTCACCGAACAGCCAACCCAGCTTGGATGAACTTCAGCCATTCCAGCCCCTCCACATTGCGCCGCACTCTCACACTCACACTCACACACACATACATAAATTTCACTTGTAATGTTTTTAATGAAAATGGAAAATTTCAGTAGTGTGGCGGGAAATTGCAAAATGATGGCTGCTACTACGAAAAATGAAAATCGCGCTGAAGATTGCACTACCGAGAACATTGTTTTTGTTTTTGTTGTTGTGCTTATGGTGTTGTTGTTGTTGTTGCTTTTAATGAGAATTTATTAAAGCATTAAGGTTGTAATGAAAATTGGGTGAGTACATTACCACTCATGTGCGAAAAGTGATATTGATGAAAAAAAGATTGAAGGGACATTGTACAGATTCTTAATGCTCTATAAGAAGTTGACCAGCAAGGAAAACGAAAACCGAAAATAATTAAAAAAAAAAAAAAAACAGAATATGGTAAAGAAGAGTGCTTTAAATTTTTAAGATAACTAGTGGTGGGTGTTAAAAATAAAAATTAAATTAAAAAGGTTAATTAGATTGGCTTGTAAAGTATATAGCAGATGATTGAGTAGAAGTTACGAGGGCTGTCCCAAAAGTATTCGACCTAATAAAAAAAAGACCATATATTTTGGAACAATTTCATTTTCTATCACCTTGCACACATCTTTTTTATCATCGAATGTTCCGTCAGTATGCGATTTACAGCATTCTTTTAGAATGCCAGCGATTGTCCTTGTAACAGCCAGTACGGTAAGGTTACAAACAGACTTAGAGTGTAAAAATTGCAAAATTTGCCCAGGAACATTCCACTAATGAACAGGAACAAACTTCTCACATGTCAATGAGTGCAGTCCGATTCTACTTTAAGCTCAATGATAAGGGACTTCCTTTTTATAGCCGAGTTCGAACGGCGTGCCGCAGTGCGACTCCTCTTTAGAGAGAAGTTTTTACATGGCAGAGTACCTCACAAATGTTGCCAGCATTAGGAGGGGAAAACCACCGCTGAAATTTTTTTCTGACGATCTCGCCAGGATTCGAACTCAAGCGATCAGCGTCATGGGCTTGGAAACCCCTGCGCTACAGTGGGCTCCTTGGAGTGTAAGAAGGAGATTAACGCCTTCTCTGGGGATGGTATGATCCGCATGGATACAGGGCCGAAGCGGAGTAAGAGGCTACGAAAGGGCATACGAATAGGTCGTAGGGGCCAGAGGTCCACCATAAGTAATTTAGTGAATGTGTAGTCTATCGGGGTGACGCAGTACGAGTTCAGGGCTTGGGCAACGAACGCGAATATGGCACTATGGTTAATTGAAATGGTCGGTAGGATGACAAAAACCCTGCAGGCCAATCTAGATAAGCAGAAGACGAGGCGGTCGCTGAGAGGAAGCAAGAGCAGTGCCAGTATGGGTTTTGAAATCTTTACAGGTCGCATAGGAGTACGGGTAATCTAATGCGGTAAAGGTGCGGCAAGCGAATGCGTGTGTAGTGCATATGGGAAAGACGATGAGATATTAGAGCATTACCTATGTCAATGCCCGACTTTATCAGCTTACAGACTCCCTGGGCGTGCCTACGGTACCAGACTTGATCAGATAAGGGACATAGACTGGAAAACGATTGAGGATTTTTTGTGCTGCACGGAATTCATGACATAGATATCTTCGGGGTTACTTGTCGGATTAATAGTGCACAACAGGTAACAAGTCTGAACTGATTTTGAAGAAATTTAGCAATAAACATGTAAATGCAAACTGAGTTCGGCCGGGCTGAATCGTATATACCCTCCACCATGAATAGCATTTGCCAATTTTTTTGCACGATTTATCTTAATAGATAATAGATGGCAATAAATAGATAAGAATGGTATTCCTTAGTATCTCAAGAAGTCGAATCAAGAAATAGGATATACGAGAGCTATGTCAAGTTATGGATCGATTCTGACTATACTTGACCCGAATATTGAATGTGTAACAGTAGAAATCAATGTGCAAAATTTCAACAACAAAACTGGTAAGAATTGCGTACACTAGGGGCTCAAGAAGAAAATTCTGAGAATCAGTTTTTGTGGGAGCTTTAACAGGTTATGGGCCAATTCAGACCATACTTAGCACGAGTGTTGAAGGTCATAGTAGAAGTCCTTGCGCGAAATTTTAGGCAAACCGGGTAAGACCTGCTCACTCTAGGGGTTCCATGAGTACATTTGGGATATCGGCTTATGTGGGAGCTATTATATTGACCGATTCAGACACAAACTTTGCAGGAATGTATATGGTAGTAGTAAAATTCATGGAGCCAAATTTCAGCCAAATCGGGTAAGAATTGCACACTCTAATGGTTAAAGAAGTAAAATCGGGAGATCGATTTTTATGGTAGCTATATCAAGTTATGAGCCGATTCACTTGGCACGTACGTTAAGGGTCATAGAAGAAGTCACTGTGCAAAATTTCAATCATATTGGGCGGTATATGCGCTATGTGGAGGTTCAAGAAATCATATCGGAAGATCGGTTGATATGGCAGCTTTATCACGTTGAATCCCAATTTGAAAGTTATTTTAAATTGCAACATGAAAAATTTCAGCCAAATCGGATAAGAATTGCGCGCTCTAGAAGCTCATGAAGTTAAATCGGGGGATTTGTTTATATGTCAGCTATATCAAAATATGAACCGATATGGCTCCTTTGCAATCCAAACCGTACTACAATACTATGAATAATTTGTGGAAAATTTCAAGTACCCAGCTTTACTCCTTCGAAAGTTAGCGTGCTTTCCACAGACGGACGGACGGATGGCTAGATCGACTTAGAAGGTCGTGACGATCAAGAATATATATACTTCAGGGGTCTTACATGAATATCTTGGGGTGTAACAAACGGAATGACAGAATTAGTATACCCCCATGCTATGGTGGAGGGTATAAATACAACGAAGGAAGCGAAGTACCTTGGCAAAGTCTTGGATTCAAAGCTCTCCTGGTGAAAGTATATGATGGAAAAAAGCCGTGGGCTTTTAATACCCCCCACCATAGGATGGGGGTGTACTAGTCTAGTCATTCTTTTGCAACACTTCACACTATATATTCTTGTTCGTCTCGACGGCCTGCGTCGTTCTAGCCATGTTCGTCTGTCCGTTGAAATCATGATAGCGGTCGAACGCGTAAATCTAGCAGCTTTAAATTTTGCACAGTTACTTACCAATGATGTAGATCGTTGGGGATTGCAATTGGGCCATATATATTCAGATTTAGATGTAGCTCACATATAAACCGATTCTGCGATTTGACTTCTTGAACCCCTGGAAGCCTCAATAAGACACATAGAACTACGAGTTCAGTTATGAAAAATCGGTGCGGTAAGTGATAGCATGTGTAGGGCATGCAAGGAAGATGATGAGACGTTCTAGCATTTCGTTTGTCATTGCCCGAGTTTCGCGTCTAGCAGGTACCTGCACTTAGGTGGGGACACTATATCAGATATGAACCAACTTGGGGGAGTGCCATAGAAAACAATTAACGATTTTGTTAGTAGCACGTAATTCCTAACCCAGATTTTCTTTTTCGAGGTTACTTTTTGTGTATTTAGAGCTCACAACAAGCCGATTACTGGCTTACGTGACGTCCGTAGTAGCATGGGGTGGAATAATATCTGCACCCTCTTTTCAACCTGACCTAACCGAACCTATATCTAAATCTGTACCGGTTTTTTCCAAATTGATAGCATTCGTCTTTGAGTTAGAAAAGTGATACTCGTATGTGGAAAATTTTGTGATGGTTGGCTAACAATCAAAACATCGACAGACGAAGAATCGATACAGAAAGGAAACGCGGAGTTACGGATATGCCTTAACCGAGTTAGAGAAAATTCTGAGTCGAATCGTACGCAACATCACAGCAACAGTAGTAGCGCAGTAGTATTGTTCATGTTTAAGACACTCTGTTGACGAATCCTCAACTGGATCCCTTGGATCGCACTTGAACAAATTATTTTAGAATATATTTAGCACCAATTTTTACTCCTGTTCCTATAGGGAAGGATCTACAAAATTATGTGGCCTTTTTGGCGAATATCTTAGATATCGCCCTTGATATAACCGTAGCGCAGAGATTAGCATGTCCGCCTATGACGCTGAACGCCTGGGTTCGAATCCTGGCGAAACCATCGAAAAAAAATTTTCAGCGGTGTTTTTCCCCTCCTAATGCTGGAAACATTTGTGAGGTACTATGCCATGTAAAACTTCTCTCCAAAGAGGTGTCGCCCTGCGGCACGTCGTTCGGACTCGGCTATAAAAGGAGGCCCCTTGTCATTGAGCATAAACTTGAATCGGACTGCACTCATTGATATGTGAGAAGTTTACCTCTGTTCCTTAGTGGAATGTTCATCGGCAAAATTTGCAATTTGCATTTGTTTCATCTTGCATGAATTACTTACAATTTTGCGCTTGTATAAACATACAAATTAACATGAGTTTCTTTGTGTTGTATGCTTCTGACCTAACGCTTCATAACTTTTCTTTCAATCTAGGCAACAACTCTCCAATACATTTTACTCGTATACATCACATGCTGTAGATGTATTACCACTCTGCCCAATGGCCCATATCATAAAACCCTTGAAATTAATGCCAGTTGTTTGGGGTACGCTGCAACAAATCGTTTGCCTGACACCAACAATATTTCTCAGAAATGAAATCATAAATTCCGTTGTACGCTTCAATATTTTCCCAGTGGTATTTATGCTGCATTACATATTTTAAAGTTCAATTCGTTTGCGCTAAACCCTCAATTACCCACGCAAACCACGTCGTCAGTTTTTTTTTTTTTTTTTTTTTAACAGAGCAAAATGCATGTTGCATCACCAGTATCAGTATCAGTATCTGAAGCAGCAGGTTCCAATGGTCGTTCGATGCTGTACTTGATGTTTGCTTGGTAGCTGTTGCTATCGCTGGCGATATTTCTTGAAGGATGTTGAGATTCGCATGCATGGCGATTCGCAAGAAGAAAAACTGTAAAAGTTTCTTCTTTTTTTTTGTTTCTGGTCTCTGCCTTTCACATTTTTGCTTGATTCCACATCTTCCTCTTCATTTGATATATTTTACACTGCAGAAGTTTTTTGCAACATGTCCGTCTTCGGCATTTTCTTCTGGTTTGACTATTATTTTGTTTTCTTTTGCCGAGCAGCTCATTCTCTTTTCGTTTTCCGTGTGGTGTTCAACTTTATGACAAAGTACTTTATCATTTGAGATAAAGTGCATCATTTTGTACAGGTCTCGTTTGTGTTGCAACATTTCAGCGGTAGATATCCTTGAAGTTCAATGGGTACTCTACAGCATAGTGACACAAATGATTCTGGGAGATTTACGAAGGTTTTGTGGGGAATGAATGACAGGCAGGCAAAGGAGCTTTAAGGCAATATATTCGGTGAGGGCGATTTGCATTTAAGAAAAATGGCTAATAACTGATTAAAGGCAGTCAGTGGGGAAATAACAAAAAACCAAATCTTGTTTGTGGCATACGCATATCAAAAATGCAGTAGGGAATCCATTGGTCCAATCGTCTTAGAATTTGAGAAATATCAAAAATAATGTTTCTTGCGTAGGGTCCAAAATCAATATTTCAACATGTTGCAAATTGCCCTATGTTGCCCTATGGGGTCGATCTAAAACTACATCTTGAGTCAAGAAGTTCATTAGGGAAACCAGTAAATATGAACATTAATCAATATATAGTCCATTATAGCTCATCTCCGTACTTAAAGGATTTATTTCCATAGTGACATGGTGCTGATTAACATCCCCACTCTCTTTTCAATCCAATTCAACCTAACCTCACTATGTATTATGTACCGATCCCCACAATTCGTTGTCTGCATTATTGCCATACTCAATTCGAAACCACTCAACCATTTGCCATATTCTTAAACCTCTACACAGGATGTGACATTTCAGTTTTGCTGTTAGCTGGAAGGTAAGTGCATAAGGAAAAATGAAACTAGTTGACACTTTGGGTAAAGTAGATGCCATGTCTTTTGGTTTGTCCTAATAATGATCTCTGTAGAAGTGTATCTGTGTTTTAAACAGAGCTATAGAGCTTGCCGAGATAAGCATATTTGTATAGAAAAGACCGAGTACATTGTACATTGAAATCCTTAAAACTTTCTTAGAATTTTTTTGTTTGATAGTCTTTGACTGGTTTTTTTTTATGGGTTTTTGTTTTAAATTTTGTTTTTCAATTTCTTGTTATAAAACCATGTATATTAAAAATTCCGGTGACTGAACTTGTAACAATCTCAGTTAATCATTGCGAGGGTTTTAAGTCTGCCAGTTGGAAACGTATTGTGATGATTAGCAAAATTCTATTGGAAAATCGCATACATAACATAAAACGATAAAAACGTGGATGAGGCGTCCCCCAAACATATGGCCCCACCAAACAGGTTATCAAATTCGTTTTCTAATCTGAAATACCTTTAATTTGAGCCACATATTGGCATGGTCGAAAAATTTTTTCCCTTTGGTGGTGTTTTGGGAAAGGGGTGATGCCCTAAATATATGGTCCCCATAGTCGGCAAACATGACCGGCTTGGGGGGAGTTTTGGGAGATGGGTGGCCACTCAGTGAGTTGGCCTTGAAAATATCGAATTCGTGTTCCACTCTAAAAACCCTCATATTTGAGCCTCATATTGCAATAGTCAGAAAATAATTACTATTTGGGTGGTGTTGTGGGAGTGGGGTGGCCCCATAGACACTTTTCTCAAATATTGATATCAAATTCGTACTTTACTCCCAAAGACCTTTCATTTGAGCCCCATATTGCTATGGTCGTAAATTTGTCCACTTTGGGGGATGTTTTAGGGGAGAGGCAGCCCTACAAATACTTGGTCTCATATTTGAATATCAGATTAGTATTCTAAATTGAAATACCTTTTACTTAAACCCAATATTCTCTTGGTCAGTAAATAAGTCCTGTTTGGGGAAGGGGTGCACCACCAGAAACGTGGTCCCACATTTGGATATCAGATTCGTATTTTACTCGCAAATACCTTTCATTTGAGTCCCATATTGCCATGGTCGGTAAATATGTCCGATTTAGGGGTGTTTTGAGGCTTAGGGTGGTCCCCCTGGCACTTGATCCGACAATTGTATATCAGATATGTTTTCTTACCCTAAATACCTTTCATTTGAGTCCCATATTGCCGTGATTGGTCTAAATATATGTTTGGTAGGTTTTAGGGTGGGGCAGCCCCCCTAGGTACCCCAACCGAAATTTGGATACCATAATTTTATTTTTAGGGTACTATATGAGAGCACACAAAATTTCGCTTAAATCGCACCACCCATCTCCGAGATTTGGCGTTTCTGAAAATTAGGGTAAGGGGGAGGGTCCGCCCCCCCCCCCCCTTCAGATATCAAAAAATGTAGTACCCTATGGTGCATAATGACCCCATGGTGAAAACCATGGGGTCATTATGCACCATCTTTGAAAATTTCAAGAAAATCGGTTCAGCCGTTTCCGAGTCTATAAGGAACACACAAACATACAATCAAACAAACAAACCTACAAACAAACACAAATTGATTTTTATATATAAGATATCAGGTTATAGACTAATTGAGATCGTACTTGGCACAGTTGTCCACAGTTGTTATGTTGGAAGTCAAAACAGAACACTACATGCAAAATTTCAGCCAAATCGGACAAAAATGCGGCTTCCAGGGGGCTATATCCAAATCTGAACCCATACGGCCCGTTTGCATTTCCCGACGACATACCTCAATAAGAAGTCTCTGTGCAAAATTTTAGGCGGCTAGCTTTACGCGTTCGACCGTTATCGCGATTTCGACAGATGGACGGACGGACATGACTAGATCGACTTAGAATGTCGAGACGATCCAGATTTTATATACTGGGTCGCAGATCAATATTTTGAGATGTTACAAACGGAATGACTAGATAAGTATACTCCCATCCTATGGTAGTGGGTATAGATATAGGCTCAAAAACGGCTGAACCGATTATCTTGAAAATTTCCCGGAACGTATTGGTCTGAAAAGAAAAATAGGATATATAGTTTGTCGATATCGGAAGAGGGGTGCACCCTCCTAACCTTACCCTGCTGACCCTCCTACCTTTAACCCATGGTTAGGTAGTGTTGTGTGGAAGACCGTTCACTCGTCCGGCAGTATCAGGGGCATATTGATGTTGATTGCATCTGAGTAGACCTCCAATCCAGTCCCTTCCTCCATCTTGGAGCCATCTGTGCAGGCCGAGGTCTCATCCTACTCAAGTACGCCATTCACCCTCCATTCGTCCCTCTCAGGAAATCGAATAGCGAATACCCTCACTCCACTCGGCACTGGTGCCAGGTAGACGGAGATCCTACTTTTAGTTTACCCTCCGCATCCATAACACCCAAAATCAAATTGTGGCCACAATCATCTTCCTTCACCATGCCGAGCTCCGTTAAACTAAGCGCGACCCTAACGGCGCAGTTTTGAATATAGACTACACCGACTCCGACTCCAGTGCCTTACGGCTTCTTTCCTTGGTGTTCCTAGGTACTTGGTCCTCAACCCATTTCTGGTAGCCCATCGCAACAACTCAGTGACCCTTCCATAATCTCCCTGATCGTTGATAGAAACCTGCCATGGACCTGCAGCACGATAATCCTCGTGCCGTCCCCACCGAGATCCAACAGCATTTCATTAATCACGAGGTTCCATAGAATCGGCGAGAACACCCCGTTGCTCTGGTCACCCTTCTTCTCACCACACTATCTCCCAGGTTCGCATTAATAATCCTGCCATACAGCATATCTCCACTGTGAGATTATGCGGTCCAGTGCGGCGACTATCGCTCCTATCTCCACATTATTGAAGGCCTTCTCAATATCCAAGACGGCCGCCAAAAGTGTACTCTTTCTGTCAGAGAGACGTCTCGACCTCAAAGTAAATGCAAATTTTGCCCATGAACATTCCACTAAGGAACTGGGGCAAACTTCTCACATATCAATGAGTGGTGTCCGATTCAAATTTAAGCTGAACGATAAGGGGCCTCATTTTTACATCCGAGTCTGAACGGCATGCCGAAGTGCGACACCCCTTTGGAGAGAAGTCTTTACATGGGATAGTACCTCACAAATGTTGCCAGCGTTAGGAGGGGAAAACCACCACTGAAAAAAAAAATAATTGTATGGTCTCGCTAGGATTTGATCCCGGGCATTTAGCGTCATAGGCGGACATGCTAACCCCTGCGCTTCGGTGGCCTCCAAAAGTCAATCGAATGGGTCCAAGTAACTGGGGGGCCGCCCCAGTCAGGGCTGCGGAGTCGGTTTTTTGAGGCCGAAGTCGCACTATTAAGGCGGAGTCGCTCTCCGAGTCCGCCTTAATACTCCGACTCCGACTTTGACTTCGACCGAGTGCTATGCTCCATTACCCTGCCCAAAATCCTCTACAATAGGTTCATTGGACGATCATGAATGAAAGGGTTTTAAGAGTAGAATACGGAAATGGTATTAACAATTAGGTCTAAGTATCCGGGTTTTTGAGGCCAGGACAAAAATTTCTCCAAGCAGACAAATTGAACGTTCCTATCTATATGGACTTCAATGAAGGGTATTCGGGAGTAGATTATAAATCTGGCAACAATATAAGGTCGAAGTATATATGGTAAACCCACCCCCTAAAAACACCCCAAATGGGCATATTGGCCATTTACGACTATATGGGACTATGGGTTTGTTTCTTTGCTCGGTATAGACTAAAAAACAGCGGACACTTTTTTTTCGAAATATTCGCTCCTCTTCCTCCCCCTTAACCCAAAAGAAAGTGGACCGATCTGGGCAATTTGGGATTCAAATGAAAGGTATTCAAGAGTAGAGTACGAATTTCATAATAAAAGTTGGGTCCAAGTACCTGGATGGCCGCCTCATCTACAAAACCTCTTAAAATAGGTTTATTTGACGATCATGACAATTTGGGACTCAAATGAATGGTATTCGGGAGTATATTATGAATGCGGTCAGGAAGTAAGGATAGGCTTTATAATTTATTGATTACGAAAGGGAGCGGACCCTCCCCAAAAACACCATCCAAAATCAAAAGTGCACCGATAAGGATGGGTATCAAATGATAAGTATGCGGGAGTAGATAACGAATCTGGCATACAAATTCATGTAGCAGTATAGAGGGTCGCCCCACCCCCACAAAAATGCCCAAAATGGGAACATTAGCGAATCACGGATATATGGGACTCGGTTTGTTTGTTCCGTATGGACTGTAAAACGGCGGAACCGGTTTTCTCGAAATTTTCGCATATTGTGTAGGTTGGTCTGGAAGGAAACATGGGCTATATTATTCTTCGGTATCGGAAGGGGGACGGTCCCTCACCCTTATGCCAAAAACACAACCCAAAGTCAAAAGTAGACCGATTGGGACAATATAGGTATCAAATGAAAGTCATTGGAGAATAGAAAGAATAGTATTAAAATTTGAGTCTAAGTACCCAAGTTAAAACTTCCCCAAATAGATATATTGGAAGTTCATTTCAATATGGAGCTCAAATGAAAGGTATTCGGGAGTAGATTTCGAATCTGGCATACAAAATCAAATCGTAATATAGAGGGTCACGCCAACCCGCTGACAGCGGTCCCACCCAACCCCAAAACTCCTCTAAGGAGATATATTCAAAGTTCATGCCAATATGGAACTCAAATGAAACGTATTAGGCAGTAGATCACGAATATGGCATAAAACATTAGGCCCATGTAATGAGAGGTCGGTGTTTTGGGGTACGCCCTAAAGCACCCCCTAAATTGAACTTCATTTCTGTTATGAATAAAGAACGAATTTGATATCTATTTTCAGTAAAAACTACTGGTGGCCGCCCCATCCCCAAAACAGCAGGAAGTGCAGCACGAATTTGATATCCATATTTGAGTCGAAATGTCTGAGGTTCTATCTAAGGAAGAACATTACCACCAGAAACCGAGAAGGGGCAAATTCTCACACATCAATGAGTGCTTTCAGATTCAAGTTTAAGTTCAATGATAAGGGGCCTTTTTAATAACCGAGTCCGAACGGCGTCCCGCAGTGCGACACCTTTTTGGGGAAAATTTTTTAAATAACCATGGCATTGTACCTCGCGTTTGTCGCCAACATTAATGCGTTCTAACGCGTTCAGCGTCATAGGCTTCAATGGCACGAATTCGTTATCCGCATTCAGGGCGAAGTGTCCCCACTTCAAGGCGCAGCGGAGGGGGCCCGGTTCGGCTGGTATGTGTATAAGAGGAAAGTTATGGGAGAGTAGAATACAACTATGGTTTTAAAAATTGAGTCTAAATAACCATCAGATATATTGAACGTTCATGTCAATATGGGACTCAAACGAAAGGTATTCGGGAGTAGATTACGAATATTTCAAAAAAATTAAGTTTATGTAATAGGAGTTGTCTCCAGCCCCAAAAAACCAGATGGGCATATTAGTCGATTATGGCTACATTGGACTCAAATGAAAAGTTTTTGGGTGTTAAGAACGAATTTGATACCTGTTTTAGGGCAAAGTGGGGGAGTGCCAGATCAAGCCCCAAAACCCCCTCCAATTTGTTTCCACGGCCTTATTACAAAATTTTATGAAGTTTTAAAAGAGGTTTATTGACAATTATTTAAAGGAAATCTGTCAAATAAGCTTATTTCATATCAAAATTAAGTTTTGTTAATACCTGTGCTAGCCTTTAGTTTTGTCTGCTTGGTAACTGTAAAATCTACCACATCGGTTTGTTTGAATTCCCTGTCTGTTATATGGCACTGGGTGGCGTATGTGTAACACACTGAATATCCATGGCACTCATACGCTCCCATGATCTATAAGGAAACTTTAGATGCCATAAGAAATTTACTATTATTTTGACTTGTAATATAAAAATCCTTCAAAACAGTCTTTCCTTTCGAGAAAAGGTTTTTCGTCGTTGGTTCTTTCTTACTACTACAAACAGTATGTACTAAGAAATTTAATAATGAAATAAATTTCATTTCAATTACTTTAAGGATTTCCTTAGAGCCAGCACAACATACACACTTCCTTAAAGAAATGTTGACAATATTATTCTTATTTCCGTCAAACAATTGATCACATTTGTAAATCATTTCCTGCGATTTCCACTTCAATCACATCACTAAATATGTGTTGCTTATGGTAGAAGAAATTCAAATGAATTTCCGTTGATATGTTTTGGATAAAAATCCATTCAGTATGCGATAAGCACCAACATGAAAAACAATACGAATTCCATGCAAATCAAGAGAAAAGGGAGAAGGTACGAAACATAAAAAAAAAACTTTTTCAATGACTGGCATAAAATGTTGTGCTACCTTCGAGTATTATTACACGAAATCGGATTTATTCGTTTTACATTTGCATAAATAGGGTTAAGATACGATTCAGTGCTTGCAACTGTCTGATATGAATGGCGGAGTTATGTAAATTCGGGATAAAATGGGATTTTGGATACTATTAAGGGGTGGAAAGGAGGAAAAAGCAAAAACATTCAAAACCACTGATGTTTTTTTTGTTTGGCGAATTGTTATAAAATCTGCGAAATGTTAACTACTTTATCATCCCTTTCGTTTCAATTGACCTTTATGTGTATGTAAATATATCATCATACCTTACTCGCTTGTGTGTTGTTTCACTTTCAACATATTTGTTTAATTAAAAAGTAAAATTGTGTAATTTCTCTCCCATATGCAAACTTTGTTATCTCACCAGCAAAACTAATTTTTCATAAAATAACCCATAAATTGTTTACAAACTCAAACCTTCTACGGGGTAGCATGAAGAATGGGCGAAAATTACACATAAAACAACATGAATAAAGTTGAAAATAGTATAGCGCATGCAAAACCCCAATGAAATCTTTAGGTAACCTGAGATTTAAATGTATGAAAACAATTCACATGAAAACAAGTAAAAGCGTGCGAAGTTCGGCCGGGTCGAATCTTGGGAACCCACTACCCTGGATTGTGCTAAAAATTCATATAAAATAAATTTCGTTGAAGGGCATTTCCTGTCAAACCAGCAAAAATTAAAGCTTCTGGGAACCGAGAGACCGGTTTATATGGGAACTATAGCAGGTTATAGACCGATTCGTACCGTTGTAAGCACAGTTGTTGAAAGTCGTCAAAGACCACCGCATGAAAAATGTCAGCCTAATATGACAAACATTGTGGCTTCCTGGGGCTCAAGAATTCAAATCGGGAGACCGGTTTATACGGGAGCTATATCAGGTTATATACCGATTTAGAGCATACTTGGCAAAGTTGTTGGAAGACATAACTAAACACTATTTGAAAAATGTCTGTCAAATAGGACAGGGGCTCAATAAGTCAAACCGGGTGATCGGTTTATATGGGAGCTATGCAAATTGTAAATTTTGCCCATGAACATTCCACTAAGGAACAGGGGCAAACTTCTCACATATCAATGAGTGCAGTCCGATTCAAGGTTAAGCTCAATGATAAGTGGCCTCCCTTTTATGGCCGAGTCCGAACGCAGTGCGGCACCTCTTTGGAGAGAAGTTTTACATGGCATAGTACCACACAAATGTTGCCAGCATTAGGAGGGGAAAACCACCGCTGAAATTTTTTTTCTGATGGTCTCGTCGGGATTCGAACCCAGACGTTCAGCGTCATAGGAGGACATGCTAACCTCTGCGCTACGGTGGCCTCCGTAGCTATATCAGGTTATAAACTTATTTGGACCGCACATGACACAATTGTGGAAAGTCATAACTGTACACTATGTTGAAAATTTTAGCCAAATCGGGCAAAAATTGCGGCTTCCAGGGTTTCAAGAAGTCAAATCGCGAAATCGGTTTATATGGGGCCTATATCATGTCATGGACCGATTTGGACCGTACTTGGGATAGTTGTTGGAAGTCATAACAGACCACTGCGTGCAAAATTTCAACTAAATCGGACAAAAATTGCGGCTTGCAGGGGTTCAAAAGGTCAAATCGGCAGATCGATTTATATGGGAGCTATATTTAACTATGTACCAATATTGCCCATTTGCAATCCCTATTGACCTACATCAATATTAAGCATCTGCTCAAAATTTCAAGCGGCTTGGTATACGCGTACGACCGCAACCGAACCCGTTTTGACACACGGGCGGACAGACGGATATGGCTAGATGGTCTCAGAACGTTGAGGCGATTAAATATTTATATACTTTTTGGGATCTTAGACGGATATTTTGAGGTGTTTCAAAAGGAATGACTATAATAAAACCCAATAAAGACATCGTTTTAATTTTTACATTGTTTTGACGTTAAATGTTTCTTCAGAAAAATTGGTATATTATTTTACCCACATTTCCTTACGGAAGTTCCCCAAATCCTTATACTAGAGAAATGTGTATGTATGTGTAATAATTAAGGCTTTTATGGGTCTCAGACCCTTAACCGGTAGATCGGTCTATATGGCGACTTTATCTAAATATAGTCCGATCTTTACCATATTCAGGTCGGAGGCTTAAAAAAACTCACTGTTTAAAATTTCAGCGAAATCAGGTAATAAATGCAGCTTTAATGGGTTCCAAACCCTTAACCGGTAGATAGGTCTATATGGCGACTGTATCTAAATATATTCCGATCTGAACCATATTCAAGTAGGATGTCGGGATACTTAAAAAAACTCACCGTTTCAAATTTCAGCGAAATCGGATAAAAAATAAAGCTTTTATGGGCTTCAGACCCTTAATCGGCGGGTTGGAAGGGTTGTTTTTACGACGATCCAAAATATATATACTTTGTAGGGCCGGAAATTGATATTTCGATGTGTTGCAAACGGAATGACTCCTATCCTATGTGGAATAATCCTACCATATGTAGTGGGTATAAATATGAATTTGCCTTTGGGTGTTTTTCGGTTTGTTTGTTTGTTCCGTAAAGACTCGAAAACGGCTGAACCGACTATCTTGAAATTTGCACTGATTGTGTAAGTTGGTCTGGAAGGCAACATAACCTATATAATTTTCTAATATCGGAAGGTGGCGGAACCTCCCCCTTACCGCAAAAGTAATGCCAATGACCCATAACCAACATTCGCACCATTTTTCATGATTCTAGATTTAGCCGTTTGGGCTGGGTGATGATCAGTCAATCAGACAATCAAACGTCTCTTTTTTATAGGAGAATATTTGAGTATCATGTCTAAAACAAGCATTTTATTGTACTTATTTTTATAAACACTGTCATTAAAATAAATTTAATACCCAGCTTTTATTATTTTTACTTATCTGATTGTAATGAGGGCACACGTTTATAATGACTCAATGAGTTAATTTGTTTACTAGAACACACAACTCTAAATCCATAAAACTCGCTATACTGAATTGCACTCCAAGAACAATTTGTTATCTAAATTTATATTAGTATACGAAATAAACAACAAAAATGCAGGAACTTCCTAAGATATATACAATTTTCATTGTCTATTATCTGATCTCGAAATTATTTGTAACGGTTTGCATTGTTTTCAAGCTTTTTGGTTTTCCTCATGATGATTTCCTTTGTTTTTTATTTTCAGAATTCCCTTGTTATTGATATTGAATCCATTCAAAATAAATTCGATTCGCAAATAATAAGGAATTTAACATTTGCTGCCATCACCCTAGGTAATAGGACAGTTGTAAATGGCTCTGTAATACCGGCTAAAGATCTAGAAAAATTCACCTTCACCACAGTTGTCAATATACGTCGCCTCAATGGCAGCATTGCAAAGATGGCTGAAAGATCAATGGATGGTTGTCGTTTTTTTGAAAATAATTTTGGTACCTACATGACTGCTTTGAATTTTTTTAACAAAGAGTTACGTAAGAATTTGGTGAATTTCCCTACCAAATGTCCTTGGAAAAAGGTGAGTTAAATTTTATAATATTTTTAGATAGCCTCCACCATAGGATGAGGTTATACTAACTTTGTCACCCCGTTTGTTTGGTCAAAGATCCCCTTTAGTCGATCTGGCGGTGTCTGTCCTTCCATCTGTTCGTCCTTTCGTCTGTCCGTCTTTCGTCTGTCCGTCCTTTCGTCTGTCCGTCCTTCCATCTGTCCGTCTTTCCGTCCTTCCGTCTGTCCGTTCTTCCGTTTGTCCATTCTTCCGTCTGTCCGTATTTCCGTCTGTCCGTATTTCCGTCTGTCCGTCCTTCACTCTGGCCGTCCTTCCGTCTGTCCGTCCATCTGTCTCTACGTCTGTCCGTCCTTCCGTCTGTCCGTCCTTCCGTGTGTCCGTCCTTCCGTCTGGCTGTCCTTCCGTCTATCTATCCTTCCGTCTGTCCGTCCTTCCGTCTGTCCGTCCGTCCATCTGTTCGTCCTTCCGTCTGTCCGCCCTTCCGTCTGTCCGTCCTTCCGTCTGTTCGTCCTTCCGTGTGTCCATCCTTCCGTCTGGCCGTACTTCCGTCTGTCCGCCCTTCCGTCTGTCCGTCCGTCCATCAGTCCGTCCTTCCGTCTGTTCGCCCTTTCGTCTGTCAGTCCTTCCGTCTGTCCGTCCTTCTGTCTGTCCGTCCTTTCGTCTGTCCATCCTTCCGTCTGTCCGTATTTCCGTCTGTCAGTCCTTCCGTCTGTCCGTCCTTCCGTCTGTCCTTCTGTCTATCCTTCTGTCTATCTATCCTTCCGTCCGTCTATCTATCTTTCCGTCTATCTATCCTTCCGTCTGTTCGTCCTTCCGTCTTTCTATCTGTCCGTCCTTCCGTCTGTCCGTCCTTCCGTCTGTCCGTCTTTCCGTCTGTCCGTCCTTCCGTCTGTCCGCCCTTCCGTCTGTCCGTCTGTCCGTCCTTCCGTCTGTCCGTCCTTACGTCTGTCCGTCCTTCCTTCTGGCCGTTCTTGCGTCTATCTATCGTTCCGTCTATCTATCCTTCCGTCTGTCTGTCCTTCCGTCTGTCCGTCCTTCCGTCTGTCCGTCTTTCCGTCTGTCCGTTATTCCGTCTGTCCGTCCTTCCGTCTGTCCGTTCTTCCATTTGTCCGTCCTTCCGTGTGTCCGTTCTTGCGTCTGGCTGTCCTTCCGTCTACCTATCCTTCCGTCTATCTATCCTTCCGTCTATCTATCCTTATGTCTGTTCGTCCTTCCGTCTGTCCGTCTGTCCGTCCTTCCATCTGACCGTCCTTTCGTCTGTCCGTCCATCCGTCTGTCCGTCCTTCCGTCCGTCTGATGAAAGCACTCAAAATTTCGAATGACTATGGCTAGCGCTTCAAATTTTGCACAACGGTTTTTTCATTGATGTATGTTGCTTACAATTTCAAATGGGCCAAAGCGGTACATGCTTAGAAATAGCTCCCATATAAACCGATCTCCAGGATTTGAATTTTTGAGCCATTAGAGGGCCGATTTTTCACAATGACTAATCTTTTAACCTCCAACATCTGTGCCAAGTATGATCCAAATTTACGTTCCTGTATAAACTGATATTCCGATCGTCCGATTTGACTCCGTGAGCCTCTAGAAGACGCAATTCTTATCCGATTTGACTGAATTTTATACAGATCTCTCGACTTGGGATCTTGATCACCTACAAAAAGTAATTCTTATCTGTATATATAAGAGAACCAGTAAGGAAATGCGAAGATAAGAAGGACAATGAATGCAACCTGTACCAGACAGGCGGACATAGTTAAATCGAACCAGAAAGCAATTCTAAGCCGATTGGTATTCTAAACAATGGGTCTAACTCTTCCCCCTTTAAGAGTTGGAAACAAACGCCCAAAGTTATGAACCCCTGCACCACAGTGGTGGTGTAGGGTATAAAAATCCATGTTCATTTCTTGTTATGTCCTCCCATTAAATATCTTTAGATTTTGCCTGAAAAGAGAAACCATGCAATGAACGTGACCAACGCTATCCATGGTGGAGGCTACATAAGATTTGTTTTATACCCTCCACCATAAGATGGGGGGTATACTAATTTCGTCATTCTGTTTGTAACTACTCGAAATATTCGTCTGAGACCCCATAAAGTATATATATTCTTGATCGTCGTGACATTTTATGTCGATCTAGCCATGTCCGTCCGTCTGTCCGTCCGTCCGTCCGTCCGTCCGTCCGTCTGTCTGTCGAAAGCACGCTAACTTCCGAAGGAGTTAAGCTAGCCACTTGAAATTTTGCACAAATACTTCTTATTAGTGTAGGTCGGTTGGTATTGTAAATGGGCCATATCGGTCCATGTTTTGATATAGCTGCCATATAAACCGATCTTGGGTCTTGACTTCTTGAGCCTCTAGAGTGCGCAATTCTTATCCAATTGGGATGAAATTTTGCACGACTTGTTTTGTTATGATATCCAACAACTGTGCCAAGTATGGTTTAAATCGGACCATAACCTGATATAGCTGCCATATAAACCGATCTTGGGTCTTGACTTCTTCAGCCTCTAGAGTGCGCAATTCTTATCCGATTGGAATGAAATTTTGCACGACGTGGTTTGTTATGATATCCAACAACTGTGCCAAGTATGGTTCAAATCGGTCCATAACCTGATATAGCTGCCATTAGTCTTGTGTCGTTCCGGTCCGAACTAGTACCAATGAACGACTCACAACATGGAACGACCGGTACTAGTTCCATCTCTTTCGCTCTCATAGTTCCATAGTTCCATTTCTATTTTCATTTCATTTCCAATTTGGTTCCATCGGTTCTACTCAACTCTTTCATTTCAACATTAGTATATCGACAGCTGTTCGATAGCGATGATTTTTATTTTCTTGTCAGTCATTCGGTTAAACTTGTCTTCGTAAGTCGTGTTGGTCTTGGTAATGAAAGAAGAAAAAAAAACGAAAAAACGGCTTTCTTCAAAGAAAATAAAGTGAAAATTCAAAATTCGTGAAAGAATTCCAAAAAGTGAGTTCAAGAAGTGATTTTAAGTATTTTTTAAATTAATTTTTGTTTTTGTTCCTAGCAGATGGCTGAAAAAAGAAAATCCAGTGCTATTTGGGCTCATTTTGAAGAAATTGCCACGGAAAAGGCAAAATGCAAATATTGCAAAAACATTCTCAGCATTGCCTCGGGTTCAATTGGGAACCTTAGTCGGCATATGAAAAGGAAACATCCTCTAATACCAATAAAAGTGGAAAGGCAAACCCAATCTATTATCCACGATTTGGAGAGTAACATTATAGACCAGCAACAATCAACTAATATTGCCAAAACTGCGTCAAGTGTTGATATCGTTGATATTACTAACAATTCTGGCAGCATAGCTTCAAATGCAAGAACTCAATCAAACATAACTCAATTCCTCCAAAAGCCACCGCCAGCTCGCAAAGTGGAGAAGATAGACCTACAACTTCTAAAAATGATAGTTAAAGGGCACCACGCATTCAGACTTGTTGAAGAGCCTGAATTCAAAATCCTTTTGGAATTGGTTTCCCGTTGTCCAAATTATACATTGCCGTCTAGAAAAAAAGTTTCGAATGTGTTGTTGTTAAGCACCTACAATGATGTCTTAGATGATGTTAAAATTCAAATTCAATCTGCGTCTGCTGTATGCCTCACTACTGATGGATGGACATCCAGATCCCATTGTAGCTACTTGGCTGTAACAGCACATTATATTAACAACAATACCGAAATGAGAGCACATTTGCTATCGTGTGTAGAATTCAATGAAAGGCATACTGCTGAGAATCTGGCTGCTTGCATAAAGGAACTTTGTATAGAGTTCGGTATTTTGAATAAAGTGTCTGCAGTTGTGACTGACAATGCATCAAATATAGTGGCTGCAATCCGAGCAGGAAATTGGCGTTGGGTTGGGTGTTTTGCACATTCACTTAATTTGGTAGTTCAAAACTCATTACATCCAATAGACAGCATATTGAAAAAAGTAAGAAAAATTGTTACTTTTTTTCATAAAAGTTCCAATGCACTAAAAAAGTTATATGAAAATCAACGACAGGGCACACAAACACCACTCAAGTTAAAACATGATGTTGAAACCAGGTGGAACTCCACATACGAAATGCTGCAAAGGATTTTTAATCTAAAAGATGCAGTAATTACAACGCTATCATTGATTAGACCTGATCTCTTGTTTCCACTGGAAGAATGGGACTTAATAGAGGAAATTTTGCCCATACTGAAACCTTTCTATCAAATGACAATGGACATTTCAGCAGAAAAAAGTGTTACTTTGTCAAAAGTTTTGGTATTATGTAACATTTTGGAGCAGACCATTTCAAAAATTACTTCTACTAATTCTATTATTTCTAACATGTTGACAATACTGAGGAATGACTTAAACACAAGATTTGGAAGCTATGAGAGAAACTACCTCTATGCTGAGAGCGCGCTACTTGATCCCCGCTTCAAGCGCAGAGCATTTAAAAGCGAAGGTTCTTACGATTTTGCTGTACAACAATTGAGGGAAAGGATAATCCGCATAAGATTGCCAGACGTTGATATAAATAACAATTCTGAAAGCGCAAAGCTTTCACCTCAAAACGATGACCTTGATGAGCCGGATTACTGGAAATTCTTTGACGAACAATATAAAAACAATACTAAGACTGAAAACAACACGGCAGCGGCCATAAAAGAATTGGATAAATACTTAAAGGAGGACTATATAGGACGAAAATTGGATCCTTTAAAATGGTGGAACTTGATGAAAAATGTGTATCCACGACTATATATCCATGTCTTGAAAAGATTATGCATTACTGCAACATCGGTACCATGTGAGCGAATCTTTTCCGCAACGGGACAGATAATTAGTGAAAGAAGAACCCATCTAAAACCATCGAAGGTAGAAAAAGTTGTATTTCTACATAACAATATGTAAAAAAATTATCGAAAATTGTTTTTTTTTTTTCATTTAGTCTACATGTGTAAAGACATATTTTATACTTTGCAAAGTATTTACAAGATCTCAATTATTTTTACTAAAAATTGTCTAAGAGGCTAAAGTGCTGATTAAAAATTGGACACAAGACTGTATAGCTTTTGAAAAATGTTTACTGGCATTAAAAATGAAATATTAAACTTAAAAATACATAAAAGATATGAATATGCAATTTAATTTCTAAAATTTAAGTCTTAAAATGTTTTATGTATAAGTGTATAATATATACGTATATTATATATACAAAGAAATGTACAAAATGCTATGTTTAACAAATAAAACCATTTAAACCATAAGACAATTCTTATTAATGTTAGATCATAGTTAATATCCAGATGGTTCACTGATAAATCTCCGGCGCTCAAAGGTTATGAGGTCGGTCGGTTGATCGATGGTGAGTATTTATGGGAGGTGGTCTAATCCCAAAGAAATTACGGCTTGACAGTGTACGCCACTCAGGAGATCAGGGAATGCAATGTAAATGTCTGACGAGCAGCTGGACCTCCTTCCAAACCTAGTGGGGGCATCCTCCCTGCAGTTCGTGGAGTCTTCAATATGCTCTGCCAAAGTTATGCCCGGCTGGTCATTACCTAGCAGAGATTGCGATGGAGTGATATGCATTAAACGCCCCTAGAACCAGGCGATTGTGGCCTAATGTCGGGCCTGCAAATTTGGCCATTGACGGGGTCACAACCACCAATCTGCGGTATGCAAACGTTGTATAGCCATATCTCGGCAGTACCGGACATGTCTGACATCCCAATGCTTTCCATGTAGAGATCACTACCGCCAGGCGCAGGGGAGATGGGTCTATACTGTACGGAATGGTGTATCACCAAGGCCAATCCCCCAATTCTATTCCATTCTACTATATCGTCTATTTTAATACGGAGACGATTGCAATTCAGTTGCAAAAAAGATACACTTCATGGCAATATAGGGACTGGGATGCTGCTGTTGCGTATACTGCCGCACAAGGGATGTCGGAAGGGTCACATAGTCCGACGACGACGACGCCTGTGACCCACTGCTGCCTATGTTCGTACAGCACCTTGCAACATATTCGGTGTGACTATACTCCCGTAGTGAAGTAAGGCCAGAGCAAGATCGGAAATGTAGCCACTCCATGCGCCGGTTACACCTCACCGACCGATGTTGCAGACGTACAACATCGGTACGTATAACCGGCTGCCATGGGATATCATATTCGTACTTTTGATACCCATATTGCCCATATTATTCGCCACCCATATTATTCTAAAGCGATTGGCCGACCGAACTAAAGGTTGAGAAAGAGTCTGTTAAGTCGGCCCAAAACTTTGAACCTTTAGACCCAAAAAATACAGACAATCAATGACAAGTGGCACATATAGCTAATAGTTTTTTGTGGAGCAAAACGATATCGAAAATGATGAAATCATAAACTGATTTCACAGGCTATTAGTTTTTATTTTTATTATTTCCATTTCAAATTCAACTAAATTAGTGATCATTGCAAGATATGTTAATATGCACACAGCTAAATTAAAAGCCTTGTATTTAAAAGGCAGTCTGTAAAGCATAACTTAAAACAAATTATTATTGACATTTTCAAAATAAATCATAATCTCCTTTTTTGCCGAAAACAATTTGATAAATTTAAATGTTTTTCTAGATTGGGTTTGTGATTATGATTTGCTTTGATTCTAATTATTGATTTTTTTGTTTTTAAATTAAAATATAATCATACAGTACAATTTAAGTTAACAAAATTACTGGCAGCTTTTTGTGTTTCAAGCAGTAAACGAGTTTCCTTTAACCAATCGCTAGCTATTTTCCGAGGATCGCCTTGCTGAAGGTTTATCTATTTCAACGCCTTCATTAAATCTAATATAATTTCCTAAAGTCAAATATCTTATTTTGTATTTCATCCTGTGAAATAGTATCGTCAGCGGTAAGGATAAAGAAGGATTGTAAATAGCACAAAAAGTACTAAGTGCGTGCCACACGTTCCACATTCAAGAAGCGTTCGCGCAAAGCATTTCCGGGGAAAACACCGCTTTCCTGGGCTTCTACTCGTAGATATTTGATAACTACAGCCACCAACTAGTCGCCCTCCTAAAAGTTAAAAAAAAACACATTAAAAACTTTTTATCAAACATCTAAGTAAATCTTACCTGCTACTTTAGTAACCGCCTTGATTTCCTTTTTCAATGGGCGCAACTTGGACTTCAAATCTTTCTCATGTTCTCCAGTCCTCACGGTAGGCCACAAAGCTTGACAAGTTGCCCACAATGCTGAGACAACTAAATAACTAAATGTTCTTGTTGTCAATTGTGTTGTGTGGACTTTTTTTGCATGCCTGGCTTCTTTGGCATAGGAACTAAATGGAACGATGGAACGATAAATTGGTACTAGTTCCTTTATCGGAACGGACCGAAAAGGATCGATCACTTTGATGAACGATTTTGCCCAAGACTAGCTGCCATATAAACCGATCTGGGGTCTTGACTTCTTGAGCCTCTAGAGTGCGCAATTCTTATCCGATTGGAATGAAATTTTGCACGACGTGTTTTGTTATGATATCCAACAACTGTGCCAAGTATGGTTCAAATCGGTCCATAACCTTATTTAGCTGTCATATAAACCGATCTTGGGTCTTGACTTCTTGAGCCTCTAGAGGGCGCAATTCTTATCCAATTTGAATGAATTTTGGCACGTAGTATTTTGTTATACTATTCAACAACTGTGCCAAATATGGTTCAAATCGGTTCATAACCTGATATAGCTGTTATATAAACAGATCTGGGGACTTGACTTCTTGAGCTTCTAGAGGGCTCAATTTCTATCCGATTTGGCTGTAATTTCGCAAGACGTTTTTTATTGTTACTTTTAACAACTATGTCAAATAAAGTACAAGTCGGTTCATAACCTGATATAGCTGCCATATAAACCGATCTGGGATCTTGACATCTTGAGCCTCTAGAGGTCGCAATTATTATCCGATTTGCCTGAAATTTTGTACGACGGATTCTCTCATGACCATTAACATACGTGTTTATTATGGTCTGAATCGGTCTATAGGCCGATACAGCTCCCACAGCTCTTGAGCCCACAAAGGGCGCAATTCTTATTCGAATTGGCTGACATTTTACACAGGTCTCCAACATATAATTTAATTGTGGTCCAATAAGATTCGGCCCGGCCGAACTTAGCACGCTTTTACTTGTTTTGCCTAAGAAGAGATGCCGGGAAAAGAACTCGACAAATGCGATCCATGGTGGAGGGTATATAAGATTCGGCCCGGCCGAACTTAGCACGCTTTTACTTGTTTTATTTTACAATTTTTTTTTTTTCTTTATATATTTTTTGGCTCTTCCACAGGGTACGGAAACAGTTATACAGAACTTTTATCCAGATAGTGAAAACTGGCCCGTCTACCTACCAATTGTAAAATGCCAATTAATAATTAGTCTACATAACGAGGGAAAATGGGGTTATGATTGTGTTGTTAATGCAACTATACGTCCGAATCGTCGAAGACAAGCTAAACCATTCCGAAAAAATTAAGCATTCCTAATGCTGGGAGTTTGTTACTCTTTAAGTTGTATTTTGAAAGACCTTTCAACATAGATTAAAGAGACAAAAAACTTAAAATAACAAGTAAAAAGGCGTTCATATGCACACCCCCTTTCGTCATAATCCGGTGAAAAATGCATAATTTATGCCCCCATCAGTAAAAATTTTCAGCGGCGGTTGTCCCCTCCTAATGCTGGCAAATTTGTGAGGTGCTATGCCATATAAAACTTCTCTCCAAAGAGGTGTCGCACTGTGGCACGCCGTTCGGACTCGGCTATAAAAAGGAGGCCCCTTATCATTGAGCTTAAACTTGAATCGCACTGCACTCATTGATATGTGAGAAGTTTGCCCCTGTTCCTTAGTTGAAAGGGGGCAAAAGAAGAATATGTGCAAAGTTTCAGCTCAATACCTCCATTTTTGAAGACTGTAACGTGATTTCAATAGACAGACGGACGGACTGACGGACAGATGGACGGACGAACAGATTGACGGACATGGCTGGATCGTCTTGGATTTTTACGCTGATCAAGATTATATATACTTTGTATGGTCGGAAATGGATATATCGATGTGTTGCAAACGGATTGACAACAAAATACGGTGGTGCGAAATCTGTGGGTATCTAAAGTTCGGCCCAGCCGTACTTAACACGTTTTTATTTCTTAAAGGCAAAACTTTGAAAAAATTTCAAATGTATCATGAAGTTGAGTAGGGTAATGTATAAAATCAGCCAAGTACGACCATTACAGAGCTTTAAGAAGCCAACCTAGCCTTTTGCTCACTACATAGATACCCAGAATGCAGTTCGTATGAAGATTTCCCAAATATATGTCATCTCTTGTGAATATACAAAACGCATGTATTCCAAGAAAAATTACATAATAAATCTTTCAAACATCTACAGCTTTCCCATAGTTTCTAAATTAAAAATATTTCGAATTTGCTTAAACGAAAACAGAGAAGTGTAGTCTCATTTTACAAAGGAGTTTTGTTTTTGCAAAGCTTGTGCTAACCAAAAAGGACCAAAAACCAAATTAAATATTTCCCCCCCCCCCAAAAAAAAAAAAAAAAAGAAAATAAAGGTGCCTTCGAGCAACAACTACAAGTGGACAAAGGTAAAATTCTGGCAAATATAAGAATAGAATTTCCATTTTGTTGCTATCATTTGGTTACTCTTCACAGCAGTACACCTTTCGCAGTCATACTTCATCTGGTCATGGTTATGGTCCCTTAAAATACATACAGAGAGCAAGAATAATGGTCCATACCAGGCAATGGGGCCTTAGAGATGTAATAGCAAGCCAACAGAATAAATTTCTTCATTTGTGAAATCATTTTTCTCTGCTCTGTGGCAAAATGGTTGGGTCACATTTATCAAAAGATTAAAACCAATTTTTTCTCAAAGCTTCCTAGAGTCCTAGAGCTGAGCTGAGTTACCACACAAAAATATGTTTAAATTAAAACATAAAAATTTAACATGGGATAATTGAGTGTAAGGAAAAAGCCAGGTTACCTAGGATTTGGAAAAACAGTTGTGGTTTAAGTTGGTCGGTGTGATAAATTGAAAACTATTGCATACTTTTGGGAGAGTTATGGTGGTGTGGTTACCTTTAAACCTCATAATGGCCAAAGAATTTACCAACACGCATCCATACACCAATTATATTGCCAAACAAATATATAAAGTTGTTGTCGAAAAATTAAGTGATGAGGTGATGAGATATTAGTTGGCTTAACGCTTTGCCAACAGTTTCACTTAAGTGGAACAGTATATGGAAAATTTGAACAAATAGGACCCTCGGGGTGATTAAAAAGTCAAGTCGGGAGAACGAATATAGAATGTGGAATGAAGGTTAGTGTTGTTTTTTAAAGCTATTAAAGATTCTACCCTACAGATCTCAACAAAGACATATCTGACTTATCAGCACTCCCAGCCGTTAACATTCAACTACCATTGAGGATTTTGGGTATAAAAAGACAAACCTTGCTTTGATAAAGCCCGTACTTCAGAACCCTTAAACACAATATTATGTCCATTGATTCCAAAGCCATTGTTTCCATCAAGTCTTACCATTCCTCAGGGAGCTATGGGAGGTCTATGGGGAAAAACTAAGGGTAAAGTTAATTTGGAGTGCACACAATCTTGGTTACTAGCCGCTTCACTCCTTAGGTTCATTGTGTTCACCCCAGAAGAAACTAGAAAAGAAGAGAATGGAGAAAAAAATAGATAAACATACACCAAAGAACGCTACAAGACAGCGGAAAGAACACTTTTCTCGGATCATACTCTCGTCAGCGAGTGGTATGAACAAAATGGACCTAAGGTCTTTGAGTGAAGCGGCTAGAAATCAAGGTTGTTAGTCGCGTGCACTCCAACCTAATCTAACCCCTTGTTTTTCCCTAATGACCTCCCACAGCTCCCTGAGGAATGGTAAGACTTGATGACGACAATGGCTTTGGAATCAATGGACATAATATTTTGTTTAGGGTTCCGAAGTGTGGGCTTTAGCAAATGAAGGTTTGTCTTTTTATAGCCACAATACTCGACGGTATGATCCCGTCATCCAATTCAGACCTGTAGAGAACACAAGAATAGCAAGACGGCTCAGAGTGGGCTAAGCATCATCCAGAAAAGCCCCCCACCCGCAGAATTTCAAAAATTTCATTGTTTCCGATAAAATTGGCTAATTTTATTGCTGCTCAAAGGTCTTTAGCCAAGCCCCCAACCCCAGAAATCTGGGCAGGCTTCGCTAATGGCTAAGAGCCTTTAGCAAATCTTTACTCGAAAAAAGGTGTTCACTCATTACTTCTTCTTGCAATTGCTAGGCAGTGATACAACAGTTGCTCGTCCATCTCCAACTCCTCCTCTTCATCGCACATCCTGCAGAAGTCTGCCTGCACTCAGCCTGATGTCGAAGATCTGGCGTTGAAATTACCATTCCGGACTACTATTAACAGTTTTAAGCCATGCGTTCTCAGCCTCAGGATAAGCAACGGCCTTTTTCGCGCAATACTCGGTCACAGCGACTTTGCAGAAGTCTGCACATCCTGCAGAAGTCTGCCTGCACTCAGCCTGATGTCAAAGATCTGACGTTCAAATTACCATTCAGGACTACTATTAACAGTTCTAAGCCATGCTTTCTCCGCCTCAGGATAAGCAACGGCCTGTTTCGCAAAATACTCGGCAACAGGGCCTTTGAAAGCAACCGTAGAAGGCTTCCACCCTACCAAAAAGCTCGCACTGTGGAGGTCTCACTGATTCCATAGCAAGATCTGCGGCAATCAGCGATTTATGTCTGGTCAGCTCTTCGGCAGCTTCGTTCCCCGTCTTACTTTGATATCTTCGGATTCAGCTGAGTCTGACAGCCATTCCCATGGTTCGAAGAATTTTTTGTATCTTCTAATATTCTATTGTAGTTTTGACTTCATGCATCGCAACGCCAGAGCTTTTAACGACGCCGGAATATTCACGTATATCGTAATGGTCTGATTGGGCCGCCGCCCCGCATTAACATAGTCTCCAGTGGCTTTAGGACCGCGAAGATCTCCGCATGAAAGACGTTGTACCCGTCCAGAAGTCTATAAGATTTCCTGATTCCAAGGAATTGAATTGAGAATCCTGCTCTAGTGCCCCCATTCAAATCTGACCCATCTGTGTATATAGAGGGTCCACGGAAGGGTAGGGTGCCCCCAACCCAGATGTCCTTTTTCGCGGAAACTTTTCTAACCCATCAACAAGGAAGGACTCTCCTGGTATGCAATCAGTCCCGCCGCATATTGCATGACTCGCGGTAACACCATCCCCCTGCAAAGCAGAAGAATGGCCCAAGTTAGAGGAGCGCCTAATACCTGACTTCTCCAGTTTCATGAAGACCTTTGTTGCCACACCCCCAACATATAGGTGCAAAGATATAAGATCGACATTAGCATTCAGCGCCTCTCTCGAGGGACTTCCCCTTGACTCACAGATTAGCACATCCGCGGTACCCAGTTCTTTCTCGATCATCCTGCGAAGGGCACAGTTATCAAGAGCTTTGTGCCACACCAGACAACCAAAGGTGAGAACCACCGTTGGGGTTGAGGCCGGAGATGGCCCCAATTCTTTCCTATCAATTTGCAACAGGAGTATGGTCGAATCATGCTCCTGTAGAGCCAGTTGGCTATCCTCGGATTCAGGCCCCATTTTGAGCCCAACATCTGTGATCCTTCTCGATACGCTCCAGAATATGACACTTCCAATTCTGTTTTCTCTCCAAGATCACCCCTAAGTAATTGACCTTGTCAGATATCGAAAGCGATCTATTGAGGAAATGTGATGCGTCAAATTGGCCCACCTTCGTCTTCCTTGTAAACAGGCATATTTGAGCCTTCTTTGGGTTAACATTCAGACCCCTGGGTCTAGCCTAGTTATATGACATATATAGGACCCTTTTGACCCTTCTGCATAGCTGGTTCGGATCCTTACCCCTTAGAAGTATCATGACATTGTCTGCATAGCAGGCGGGTACAAATCTCTCCTCAGTCATTATCCGTAATAGGTTACTTATGGTGGTCACCCAAAGGAGTGGCGATAAAATGCTCCCCTGAGGCGTGCCTTGTGCCACTTTCTGTCTTATATTTACGTCATGGGATCCACAATTTATCCATCTGTTCCTAAGCATAATGTTTATCCAGTCCCTGAGGACTGGGTCCACCCGGAACTGCTCGAAGGATTGGATCAGTGTGTCGGTCCGCATATTGATAAAAGACCCCTCGATTTCAATGCATATCGCCAGTGTTTACGTCTTGGCATTGAAGGATTCTTCTTTTTTATGCACAACCTCGTCCAGGGCAGTCTCCACCGACCTTCCCTTGACATAGGTATGATGTTTGTATATGAGTGGTTCACTGGAAGTCCTACTCTTTATCTTGGTATTGATAATACATTCCATGGTTTTGAGCAGAAAGGATGTAAGGCTTGTAGACTTAGGTGTCGCATAACTTGCCTTGCCGGGCTTGGGTATAAATACCACCCTAGTCTCCTGCCAGACTTTCGGAGTATATGACACGCTGTGAAGGTCAGATGGGGCTCCAGATTGTCCGCCTTTTTTGTGGTAACGCCGAAAACATTCCATCAGGTCCGGGTGACTTAAATGGTTTGAAGCTCCTCAATGCTTTCTTTACCATAAATTCTGTAATGATAATCCTTCGACCATTCTCATTGTTCCCAGACTCCGGTGTCTCCCTAAGTCCCATTGTATCAGGTGGAAAATTAGCTTTTATCAAAAGCCTCAAAATGACCTCAAAATGACCGTTGTATCTGCTCTCACTCCCATGACGTTTCACTTTGTGCATGGGTTTTTGGGAGAAACTTTTTCATCTTGACGGCGTCATTAACGCCGTCAACGTGGTCGCAGAAAGGTTTCCATCAGGCACGTTTTGCCGCTCCCAATGTAAAATGCAAATTTTGCCCATGAACATTCCACTAAGGAACAGAGGCAAACTTTTCACATATCAATGAGTGCAGTTCGATTCAAGTTTAAGCTGAATGACAAGGGACCTCCTTTTTATGGCCGAGTCCGAACGGCGGGCCGCAGTGCGACACCTCTTTGGAGAGAAGTTTTACATGGCATAGTACCTCACAAATGTTGCCAGCATTAGGAGGGGAAAACCACCTCTGAAAATTTTTTTTGGATGGTCTCGCCAGGATTCCAAACCAGTCTTTCAGCGTCATAGGCGGACATGCTAACCTCTGCGCTACGGTGGTCTCCACACATCCCAATATACTTCTGCTTTTTTGCGACATGCTCTGTTAAAAAGTCTGTGGACTTCTTTCCCAATGTTGCGAATCTCCCCGGTCATCAAGTTTTGTTCTTGGGCTGATTTCCTTTCTCGAAGAGGACAATTCTCTAGGAAAGACTCGACTATTGCAGTCGTAATCCTGTTGACATTGTCTTTTATGCTTGGGCAATCCAAATTTTTCTGCCCAAGTCGTTTTCCGAATATCGGCCGGTTTGGTTTTCAAATCATTACGAAAGCTTATCCGATTCGGCGGTGGCCGTGCTATTCTAAACCTAATGTTGCGATGGACAGCGCCAGTTTATCTGCCTAGGTCCCACTTTGACCTATTGGGGAATCATTTTGAGGAGTGCATCCTTGAAGTTTGTGATATTTTGTACTATCATCAAAATGGTACGAAACGGTACATTGACGTCGCCAGTTAATCTACCTTAAACGAAGAGAGAAAAGCTGTTGAGGACCACGATGGGCCTCACTTTTGGCCGTGGCTAATACCTAAACTTCCTCATCCAACCCAACATAACCTAATCTTACCATTTCTAATCCTTTAAGTGTTTCTTGTAAGTAGTCCAGTATTCCCAATAAAGAGGTATGCAAAAGCTTGCATATATGTTTGTATGTTGTGAGCTTGTAGTCTGGTATCTCTTTGCCATTGGCGTTTGTATTTGAGATAAAATTTCAAAATCTCTGGCTGATGAGGTTAACAACAAAGTTTAATTGACATTTAAAACATTTTCGTTGGCACCTTTCTTGGCTTCCACTTCATTGCTTTGCTCTTTGCTGTTAAAATGTCACAGCTTGGTTGCAGCCAAATCAAAAGTTTTCCCAATTTTCAGATTACCAAAGAGTCTAAGTTTAAGTGTCAAATGTTATTTGGGGTTGGTCAACATTTTCTAAAGATTTCATTCAGAGAGAGAGAAAAAGGATTAGATTTTGGCCAAATTAGTTTTTAATCTCAACATTATTTTGATCTCAAACTGTGGAATAACTCATAGTGTCATCATTCCTATATTTTATCCTTTTTTTGCTCTTAATTTACACTAATGATTGTAAGTATTACAAATTAGTTGGTGTTGTATTTCGGAAGGACTCTATCCTTTTGTGTCCTTGTTTGTTTTTTTAACTACTTCCCGTTTATATGATGGTGTTGTGGTTTTCTGTGGATAAAAAAAGTATTAAGTCATAATAATAACAATTCATATAGCCGCTAATTGCCTTTAAACGTGGCCATTAACTTTAATAGGTTTGTTGACTCACACAGCCGCAATGATCCTTGAGATTTCTTTAACGAGTCCCAAAAAAAAGCATACCAAATATTTTTGCACAATGAGCAGCCAAGTTAAAAAGGCGTCAAAAAACCCCAAAAAGCCTGCATTATAGCTTTTATGTATTTAAAAAAAAAAAAAATTATTCGGTTTGTTAAAATCCTCGGGTGTCCTTGGCTTGTCATCCATCTCTGTGTGCTGTGGCAGCAAACGCAAGCATCCGCTTTAACTGTTATGAATATTTTAATGAAAGGCATTTTTGGGCAGTTTTTGGTATTTTTTTTTTTTAACTCGCCCTCAATGCATCCTGAGTTGTTGTTTTGCCTGCCATTTTGGAAGGCATCTAGAAAATGCAATAAACCACAAAAAAAGTGTTGCAGGCTTCAATTTTCCTGGTTGCCTCCAGCATGGCAGTAGCACTAAATGGCTCTACTGTTAATGGTACTATAGAGTCATTGTTTTTGCTTTTTTATGCTTTTAGTCTTTCTGTAGCGTTGTAGTGAATTTTTGCCATAATTGTTTCCTTTTTTTATTTTATTGGGGTTTTTTTTTCCTATCCAAGCCCTACATGAAGAGAAGTATGTGACTGTTGCGCTATGGATTTTGTAACCGTCCGATAATTGGGGTTTAATTAAAATTTTTCCTCTATCACTAAAAGTCGGGAGGAGCTGAATATTTTACACCGCTGCCTTTGTCTACCGCTTTTAAGCAAATGAGGGAGCATATTACATAGACGGTAGGCGCCCAGGTAGGCGAGTTGGTAGCTTGCTAGGATTGCCAGTGAGAGGGTCGTGGGTTCGATTTCCTCTACTGAGATATCACAATGGAGTACAAGTCAATTATGGCCCCAAAACCTTAAATCGAAAGATCGGTCAATATGGCAGCTATATCCAAATCTGGACCGATCTGAGCCAGTTTGAAGAAGAAAGTCGAAGCGCCTAACACAACTCACTGTCTCAAATTTCGTAGACATCGCCATAAAAAGAGCATATTGTAGCTCTTTTTATGGGACCAAAACTTTAAATCAAGAGATCGGTCTATACGGCAGCTATATTCAAATCTGGACCGATTTGGGCCATACTGCAGAAGGAAGTCGAAGGGCTTAACTTAACTTACTCTCCCAAATTTTGGCGACATCGTAAAATAAATGCGCTTTTTATGGGCCCAAAACTTTAAATCGAGAGATCGGTCTATATGGCGCTATATCGAAATCTGGACCGATCTGAAACAAATTAAACAAGGATGTCGAAGGGCCTAACACAACTCACTGTCCCAAATTTCGGCGACATCGTACAATAAATGCTCTTTTTATGGGACCAAAACTTTAAATCGAGAGATCGGTCTATATGGCAGCTATATCCAAATCTGGACAGATCTGAGCCAACTCACTGTCGCAAACTTCAGCAACATCGGACAATAAAGGCGCCTTTTAAGGGCCTAAAACCTTAAATCGAGAAATCGGTCGATATGGCAGCTAGATCCAAATCTCGACCGATCTGTGACATATTGCAGAAGTATGTCGAGGGGCTTTACCTAACTCACTGTCCCAAATTTCTGCGAAATCGGACAATAAATGAGCCTTTTAGGGGCTCAAAACCTTAAATAGAGAAATCGTTCTATATGGCAGCTAAATCCAAATCTGGACCGATCTGTGCCAAATTAGACAAGGATGTCGAAGGGCCTAACACAACTCACTTCCCCAAATTTTAGCAAAATCTGATAATAAAAGTGGCTTTTAGGGGCCTAAGACCCCAAATCGGCGGATCGGTCTATATGGGGGCTATATGAAGATATAGTCCGATATTGCCCATCTTCGAACTTAACCTGCTGATGGACAAAAAAAGAACCTGTGCAAATTTTCAGCTCAATATCTCTATTTTTAAAGACTGTAGCGTGATTTCAACAGAAAGACGGACAGACGGACGGACATGTCTAGATCGTCTTAGATTTTTACGCTGATCAAGAAAATATATGCATTATAGGGTCGGATATGGATTTCGATGTGTCGCAAACGGAATGACAAAATGAGTACACCCCCAACCTTCGGTGGTGGATATAAAAAGAACATCAGCCAAATGGCTGATCATGAAATTTTTCATTATGAAATCGCACCCCTATGTCCTCGATAGCCTCAGCATTTCTATTGTTGAAGTCTTGAATTGAATATGGCTCCTAAGTCATACGTTGAGGATGTAGAAGACTCTCAAAAATAATTCTTGGGTTTGAGCCCCAGAAGGCGCCAGATAGTCTGCGTCTTTCTGTAGTAACGCCGGAAATATCCCATCAGGTCCGGGTGACTTAAATGGTTTGAAGCTCCTCAATGATTTCTTCACCATAAATTTCGTTATTATAAACCTTCGATCAACGTCATTATTCCAATATTCCGGTGTCTCCGAGAGTCCCTTTGTATCCTGTGGAAAATGGGTTTTCATCAAAAGCCTCAACATGTCCTCTATTTTCTCTACTCTCACTCCCATATCCTCTACTAAAATTTGAGTTTGGACATGGGTTTTTGAGAGAAACTTTTTTTTATCATGGCGGCGTCATTAATGCTATCGACCTGTTCGCAGAAAAGCTTCCAGGAGACACGTTTTGCCGCTCTGGTCTCTCTCTTATTGTAGTCCTTGAGTCCAATAAACTTCCGCTTTTTTAACGACGTGCTCTGTTAAAAAGTCTGTGGACCTCTTTCCCAATATTGCGAATCTCCCCGGTCACCCAGGGTATTTCGTGGGCTGATTTCCTTTCCCGAAGATGGAAATCTCAGGATTTGACTTCTTGAGCCCTAAGAAGCCCTTATTTTCATCCGATTTGGTTGAAAGTAGGAAAAAAGACTTTAGTTATGAATTCCAGCATCCATGTCTAATATGACCTGAATCGGTCTATAAACATATATAGCCCCCTTATGTACGGATCCCCGGATTTGACTTCTTGAGCCCTTAGAGACCCCAAATTTTGTCCAATTTGGCTGAAATTTGGAACAAAGACTTGTGTAATCACTGCTAAGAATGATCTGAATGCTAATGCTAAGAATGATCCGAATCACTCTATAAACAGATATAGCCCCCTTATAAGCCGATCCCCGAATTTGACTTCTTGAGCCCCTAGAAACCTCAATTTTCTTCCGATGTAGCTGAAATTTGTACCAAAGACTTATGTTATGACTTTTAACATCCATGCCTAGTATGATCTGAATCGGTCTTTAAACAGATATAGCCCCCATGTAAACCAATCCCCAGATTTGACTTCTTGAGCCCTTAGAGGACCCAAATTTCGTCCAATTTGGCTGAATCACTTCCTATATCCATACTAAGAATGATCCGAATCACTTTATAAACATATATAGCCCCCATATAAAACGATCCCCAGATTTGATTTCTTGAGCCCTTAGAAGCCTCAATTTTCATCCGACTTGGCTGAAATTTGGAACAAAGACTTGAATTATGACTTCCAATATTCATGCCAAGAATGATCTGAATCGCTCTATAAACATATAAAACGATCCCCAGATATGATATCTTGAGCCCTTATCAGCCTCAATGTTCATTTGACTTGGCTGAAATTTGGAACAAAGATTTGCATTATGACTTCCAATACCTATGCCAAGTATGATCCGAATCGCTCTATAAACAGACATAGCCCCCATATAAACCCATCCCTAGATTTGATTTCTTGAAGCCCTTAGAAGCCTTAATTTTCATCCGATTTGGCTGAAATCTAAAAAAAAGACTTTCCAACATCTATAAACATATATAGCCCCCATATAGACCGATCTCCAGATTTGACTACTCGAGCTCTTAGAAGCCCCAATTGTCATCCGATTTGGCTGAAACGTAGCCCAAAACCGTATGTTATGACTTATAACATCAGTGTCAAATTTTATCCGAAATGGTCAATATAGTGATATAGGCCTACCACGTACGTATATCCCGATATGACCTCTTGAGATTAAAACTCTTGGGGCAAAATAACGCCCAAGATGACAGCACAGGGAAAAAACTTTCACAAAATCACGGCTTCACAGCACCACACAATATAGCTTTCACCAAAAGGCTCACCATCGCACAGCAAGATGGCTCAACTGTTAGCTGGGAAAATTGGAGCTCTAGGGACGACTTTTCCAGCACTAAAATAATCGCTCTGACCCCCTTTTCACTATGAAGCTTGGCCGGACAATGTTCTCTTCCCATGCATCACATGCATGTATAGGGCCATAATCCTCACGCCAAATACCAATTTTCCAATTGTGAACCGATCTACCAAACGTCAATGCGATGTACCATACGTCAGCCACTAACTATGGCCAACCCTGTAATAAGTGGGCATGTGCAGCCAACCAATGCCAAATAATTCAAATAAGAACTCAGTTAATATGGGTACTGTTAGCTGTACCTGTTAGCTGGGAAAATTGGAGCTCTAGGGACGACTTTTCCAGCACTAAAATAATCGCTCTGACCCCCTTTTACTATGAAGCTTGGCCGGACAATGTTCTCTTCCCATGCATCACATGCATGTATAGGGCCATAATCCTCACGCCAAATACCAATTTTCCAATTGTGAACCGATCTACCAAACGTCAATGCGATGTACCATACGTCAGCCACTAACTATGGCCAACCCTGTAATAAGTGGGCATGTGCAGCCAACCAATGCCAAATAATTCAAATAAGAACTCAGTTAATATGGGTACATATTTAGAGGTATCCATGGTGGTGGGTGGGTATCCAAGAGTCGGCCTGGCCGTACTTAGCTCGCTTTTACTTGTTCATTGTAAATTCTTTTCTTCGGTAAATATTATGCCACTGAAGTAAAGCCTTTCAAAGTCACTATTGCCGAACGATACACTATTCAGATATAAATTTTGTTAACTGTTTTTCTACCGGTTAATAGCGGTTTGGCATTCTGCTGCAAAACAGTTTTGTTAATTGTTTTTATTGTTTTTATTATTTTTGTTTTATTTTTTTTTTCACTTTGTTTGTATATGAATACTAAGCTCTCTCTCTCTCTTCCCCCCACTCTCATTGAGCGCCAGCATTTTTTAATTACATTGTAAAAAAATCCATTGTATGTTGCCGTGGTGAAAAGAGGGCATTTGAAGTAACGTTTTGTTTAAAGTGAAGTTTATTGTGTGCTAAATTCAGGCGTAATGGCATTTTTTATGAACGCAAACACATGGCAGGCAGATATGACAGATATCTGCCTGTCGTTTTCACACTTGGTAACCAAATGAATATTGCCACAATTCACATTTATTGCTCATAGTATTCAAAACAGACATTCATAACCGATTAAAATGGCTGTGCCAAAAAATTCGTGCACTTTTTTTGAGTGGCATATTTCAAATGGCTTTTGTTGAAAATAGTTTTAGTTTGATTTTTATGGGCGCATAAGGATATGCCTGAATGAATATTTGTTTTCAGGCTATTTTTGGTGTCTTTGCTTTTTTATCTTTTTTTAATGAATGATATTTGTATGAAATGCATATGGCAGTTAGCCATCATAGATTATAGCTGCTAATAAATAGCAGATATGACTTAAAATTTGGCTGACTAGTTGAACCGGGCCCGCTCCGCTGCGCCTTCTTTTACTTTATTGCAAATTGCAAATTTTGCCCATGAACATTCCACTAAGGAACAGGGGCAAACTTCTCACATATCCATGAGTGCAGTCCGATTCAAGTTAAAGCTCAATGATAAGGGACCTCCTTTTTACAGCCGAGTCCGAACGGCGAGCCGCAGTGCGATACCTCTTTGGAGAGAAGTTTTACATGGCATGGTACCTCACAAATGTCGCCAGCATTAGGAGGTTACTTTATATGGAGCAAAATTTTCCTTTGAATATTTATTTTCGACAATTAAAGAGCTTTTAGTGAAATACCATGCTACGAAAATAGCACATCGCTTGACTAACAGTTTAACAACATAATTGGCTTTATCTGAACCCCATATGATCTTTATTGGTCTATGAATTTAAGTTTGGATGTAAGGTGTACTCCATTCTTAAAATTCTGCATTTCAGCCCGATATTCTCATGATGTCTGATTTAGTGGTGTTTTCGGGGGAGAGGTGGTCCCCCAGATACTTGGCCCTGAAAAAATATCAGCATCATGCTCTTCTCTCAAATACCATTTATTTAAACCCCATGTTGACATTGGTTTAAGGAAAGTTTCTAAGATGAGGTGTCCCCCAAACACTTGGCCCCAAAATTTGGTTATCAAATTCGTTTTTATACCCTCCACCATAGGATATGGATATACTTATTTCGTCATTCTGTTTGTAACACCTCGAAATATGCGTCTAAGACCCCATAAAGTATATATATTCTTGATCGTCATGTTATTTTAAGTCGATCTAGACATGTCCGTCCGTCTGTCCGTCCGTCTGTCCGTCCGTCTGTCCGTCCGTCTGTCCGTCCGTCTGTCCGTCCGTGCGTCCGTCCGTCTGTCCGTCCATCTGTCCGTCCGTCTGTCCGTCCGTCTGTCCGTCCGTCTGTCCGTCCGTCTGTCCGTCCGTCTGTCCGTCCGTCTGTCCGTCCGTCTGTCCGTCCGTCCGTCTGTCCGTCCGTCTGTCCGTCCGTCTGTCCGTCCGTCTGTCCGTCCGTCTGTCCGTCCGTCTGTCCGTCCGTCTGTCCGTCCGTCTGTCCGTCCGTCTGTCCGTCCGTCTGTCCGTCCGTCTGTCCGTCTGTCCGTCTGTCCGTCTGTCCGTCTGTCCGTCCGTCCGTCCGTCCGTCTGTCGAAAGCACTCTAACTTCCGAAGGAGTTAAGCTAGCCGCTTGAAATTTTGCACAAATACTTTTTATTAGTGTGGGTCGGTTGGTATTGTAAATGGGCCAAATCGGTCCATGTTTTGATATAGCTGCCATATAAACCGATCTTGGGTATTGAATTCTTGAGCCGCTAGAGGGCGCAGTTCTCGTCTGATTTAGCTGAAATTTTGCGCGTAGTGTTTTGGTATCGCTTACAACAAATGTGCTAAGTATGATTTAAATCGGTTCATAATCTGGTATAGCTGTCATATAAATCGATCTTGGATCTTGATTTCTTGAGCCAATAGAGCGCGAAATTCTCATTCGATTTGCCTTAAATTTTGCATGAGGTGTTTTGTTGTGACTTCCAATAACTGTGCTAAGTATGGCGTAAATCGGTCCATAACCTGATATAGTTGACGTATAAACCGACCTGCGGTCTTGACTTCTTCAGCCTCTACAGGGAGCAATTCCTATTCGATTTGGCTGAAATTTTGCATGAGATGTCTTGTTATATCTTTCAACAACTGTGCTAAGAATAGTTTTAAATCGGTCCATAACCTGATATAGCTGCCATATAAACCGATCTGGGATCTTGACTTCTTGAGCGTCTAGAGGACCCCATTATTATCCGATTTGGCTGAAATTTTGCATGAGATGTTTTGTTATGACTTTCAACAACTGTGCTAAAAATAGTTTAAATCGGTTCGTAACCTGATATAGCTGTCATATAAACCGATCTGGGGTCTTGACTTCTTGAGCCGCTAGAGGGCGCAATTCTTATCCGATTTGGCTGAAATTTTGCGTGAGGTGTTTTGTCATGATTTCCCATAACTGAGCTAAGTATGGCGTAAATCGGTATAGAACCTGATATAGCTGCCATTTAAACCGATCTGGGATCTTGACTTCCTGAACCTCTAGAGGGCGTAGTTCTCATCCGATTTGACTGGAATTTTGTACAACGGCTTCTCTCATGACCATCAACGTACGTGTCTAATATAGTCTGAATCGATCAATAGCTTGATACAGCTCCCATATAAACCTATCTCTCGATTTTGCTTCTTGAGCCCCTACAAGGCTCAATTCTTATCCGAATGAACTTAAATGTTACACAATGACTTCCACTATGTTCAACATTCATTTATGGTCCGAATTGGACTATAACTTGATATAGCTCCAATAGCATAACAGTTCTTATTCAATATTCTATGTTTGTCTAAAGAGAGATACCGCGCATGGAACTCGACAAATGCGATCAATGGTGGAGTGTATATAAGATTCGGCCAGGCCCAGCTTAGCACGCTCTTAATTGTTTAATGGTCGGTAGATTTTTACCGTTTGGTGGGGGTTTTTGGAAAATGGGCGGTGCCCCAAATACATAGTCCCACATTTGGATATCAAATTTGCTATGGTCAGTAAATAATTGCTGTTCGCGGAATATTTTGGGAAAATTAGTCCCGAAAGTGTGTATCAATTTCGTACTCTACTCCCCAATACCTTTCATCTGAGCTCCACATTAACATGGTCGGTAAATATTTCCGATTTGGGGAGTGGGCTGGTTCCCCAAACACTTAGTCCTCGAAACTGAATATGAAATTCGTTTTCTAATCTCATTTAAACTCCTTGTTGCATAGGTCAGCAAATATGTCCGGTTTGGGGCATTGGCTCCAAGAAACTACAACTATTTAATTCCATTCTTTTTAAGACCCAAATTATCTTGGTGAGCAAGTACGTCCTATTAGGCGGTTTTTATGGTGGTGGGATGTCCCCTAGACAGTTTTTCTCTAATCTTGATACCAGATACGTGGTCTCAAATACCTTTAATTTGAGCCCCATATTTCCATAGTCGGCATACATGTTAGGTTTGGGGTGTGTTGTGGGGGATGGGCGGCCACTCAGTGACTTGGCCTTGAAAATTCATATCGGATTTGTGTTCTACTCTAAAATGACTCTTTTTTAAGCCCCATATTGTAATGGTCAGCAAATACTTCCTATTTTGGGTTGTGTTAGGGGGGTGGGGTTGACCTCATAGACACGTTTTCCCGAATATTGACATTAGATACGTGCTTTACTTTCAAAGACCTTTTATTTGAGCCCCATATTGCTATGGTGGTAAATTTGTCCTATTTGGGGATTTAGAGGTGTTTTGGGGGTTGGGGTGGTATCCTTATCACTTGGTCCGACAATTGGATATCAGATACGTTTTCTTATCCTAAATACCTTTCATTTGCGTCCCATATTGTCGTGATTGGACCAATTGTATGTTTGGTAGGTTTTAGGGTGGGGCGGCCCTAGCTACCCCATCTGAAATTTGGATAACAGCAAATTTTTTAATTTTTTTGGCACCTTATGAGAGCACACACAATTATGCTTAAATCGCACAACCGAGATCTGTCGTTTCTGAAATTAGAGTAAGGGGGAGGGTCCGCCCCCCCTTCAGATATCAAAAAAAATGTAGTACTCTATTTTCACCTCGGGATCATTATGCACCATCAGTAAAAATTTCAAGAAAATCGTGTATCATCAGTGAAAATTTCAAGAAAATCGGTTCCGCGGTTTTTGAGTCTATTGGGAACATACAAACAAACAAACAAATACAAATTGATTTTTATATATAAGACACTAGTTTAGTAAGTTTTGTGCGATTTCCAGAAGATTAATTAAAAGAAAGAGGTTTTATTATGATTTTTCATACCCACCATATGTAAATGGGTTATGTTAATCTCACCTGCCATACTTAAGACGCTTCAAAATATTGAATTATGGCCCTTTAAAGAACATGTATACTACTATAAAAGGAGGCCGATTACCTGGGGCCCTATGCGCTTTGTTCATACACGAGTAGCAAAAAAAATAAATTACTAAAATTGAACTAAATAAGGACTGAATGGAAATAACACATTACCTTACCATAAAGTAACGAAGACAATATGGGACCTTACTAAAAAAATCTTCTGATAAAGTTATGACAACATCAAGTTAGACCTTCGTCATTTTAAATCTCAAAGATTCAAGGATACATAGAAATAAATATAAACATCTTCGAGGCAATTCATTTTACGCCCATGTGAAATGCGTGAGAGCAATATTGTAAAGATTTCTGGTTTGAAATAAAATTAGAATTTATAAAGAATTAATTATTAATTTTCATATTTTTAGCATCAGGTGGCGTATGAGTATCGTTGAAAGACTTCATTGCATACATAACTCATACGCAACGCGGGCTCGAAGTCAAGTGTAGTCAAATATTTGTGTGAGAGTGTGAAATCCAACACACGTTTTCCAAAAAAAGGAATCTATGATATTCCTTCTAAGTAGCAAAGCAGATTTAATTTGTTTTGCATGTCAAATATGAGTATGCATGCTTGGTTTATATACATAATTTACCTATGCAAGGAAGTATCTTCAAGTTTATTTCTTGGAAATTTTTAACATTCATCAACTCATTACGTATTTTGTTAACATATTACGTCGATGAATTTGGTTTGAAATTTTAATTAAATTCTAGGACTCTCAGAAATATAGGCACTCAAATTCTGCTTGGTTATAGAAACAAAATAATTAAAAAATTTTAAAGTGTTATTTATTTTGTATAATTAAGCATTTAACACATTTAATATAAAGAGAGTACGAGTATACTCAGACACATGAACAAATAATGGTGTAGGCTCACATAATGCCATTGGGAATTTATACAGCCACACATTGGCTCCTATATTGTGCTTTCTATCTTCTATTGTATTGCAAATAAGCCGCAACTTGGGTGTGTATTTGTTATAGAAGGTTTTGCTTAAGAAATTTGATTAATAAAGTTAAGATCTACTAAATTTAGTAGGTTTTTGTACTCCACTTAGGATGGCAGGCTGCGCACAATTATAAGAAACTGATTGTTGTTGTTGTTGAAGACACATTTTCATGTAGAGGTGGCGATCCTTGTCAAGCTCCTGTAGGTGAACAAGTTAGTTCCGGTCTATACAACCGATCGCAGCGGGAACATGGTGGCAATTGGTTATTTAAAGGCGTCAACAACTCCCCTTGTCATATTGAGCATCATAGGCACTCAGTATTTGTGCAAGAGCCGGTGCCGCCCGACCTCTCACTGAGACTCTTTGCTTTATACCGATGATTGTCCGCGACTGCTATTGCAGCTACTCTGTATGGTACATTCCATTATCCGCTACCGGGCTAGCACGCAGCTGAGCTTATCCTGACAGCAATGAACATCATACGGATCTCTATGTTCCAGCCAGTGTGGTGCTCACAGCTATCCCGTGCAGAGATGTAAAAAGAACAAGTAAAAGCATGCTAAGTTCGGCCGGGCCGAATCTTATATACCCTCCACCATGGATCGCATTTGTCGAGTTCTTTTCCCGGCCTAAGAAGGCAAAACAGGATATAAGAAAAGTTTTGCTCTGCCATTAGAGCGATATCAAGATATGGTCCGGTTTGGACCACAATTAAATTATATGTTGGAGACCTGTGTAAAATGTCAGCCAATTCGAATAAGAATTGCCCCCTTGGGGGGCTCAAGAAGTAAAATAGAGAGATCGATTTATATGGGAGCTGTATCGGGCTATAGACCGACTCAGACCTTAATAAGCACGTGTATTGATGGTCATGAGAGAATCAGTCGTACAAAATTTCATTCCAATCGGATAAGAATTGCGCCCTCTAGAGGCTCAAGAAGTCAAGACCCAAGATCGGTTTATATGGCAGCTATATCAAAACATGGACCGATATGGCCCATTTACAATACCAACCGACCTACACTAATAGGAAATATTTTTGCAAAATTTCAAGAGGCTAGCTTTACTACTTCGGAAGTTAGCGTGCTTACGACAGACAGACGGACGGACAGACGGACGGACAGACGGACGGACAGACGGACGGACAGACGGACGGACATGGCTAGATCGACATAAAATATCGCGACGATCAAGAATATATATACTTTATGAGGTCTCAGACGAATATTTCGAGTAGTTACAAACAGAATGACGAAATTAGTATACCCCCCATCCTATGGTGGAGGGTATTAAAATCGGTTTAGATTTAGATATTGCTCTCATGTACATATATCTATTGCCCGAATTCATAATTGAAGGGTAGGTGTAGGGAGGCCACCGTAGCGCAGAGGTTAGCATGTCCGCCTCAGACGCAGAACGCCTGGGTTCGAATCCAGGCGAGACCAACAGCAAAATTTTTCAACAGTGGTTTTCCCCTCCTAATGCTGGCGACATTTGTGAGGTACTATGGCCATGTAATACTTCTCTCCAGAGAGGTGTCGCACTGGGGTACGCCGTTCGGACTCGGCTATAAAAGGGAGGCCCCTTGTCATTGAGCTTAAACTTAAATCGGACTGCACTCATTGATATGTGAGTAGTTTGCCCCTGTTCCTTAGTGGAATGTTCATGGGCAAAATTGCCAGGTGTAGGGTATTATGTAGTCGGCTCTGCCCGTTTGTTGCCTTTGCTTACTGGTTTTTTAATAGATTTTTTTAATTCTATCCCATTGTGCAACTTTGCTGTGTTAAAGTAGTTTAAAAGAGTTTTATAGGGGTTCAGTCTATTAAAAAATTTATTTATATTTTCTGCGTAGATGTTTGTTTTTACAATTTTTAACCTTTTTATGCTTAAGATTTTTCGTTACCTTTCATTTTTTGTAAATGCTATCCACATGAAAACACACGATTTAACTGAAGCCATTATTTTGTGCACTTTTTCGTTTTTTCACCTGCTGTTATCTTTTTAACAATTACTATTCTGTAGTCCAGTCGTCTTCTTCCATTTGGCGTCTCTCTTTTTGTCGATGTGGATAATTTATTTCTCACTTGCAATTGCGCTTTTAGCACTTTAACACCCCAAGTTATCGCAAAAGTTAACACTAAATCATAACTCTATTAAATGAAATGCTAGCCAAAGGAGGAAAGGCAAAAAAAAAAAACGCGTACAATGCAACTGTATGAGTTAAAACAGACCTGGAGAGGAGCTAAAAGATACTTAAAACAATTATAAAACATATTTTTAAAATTTTTAGCTAATGTTATTTTAAGAAAATTTGTTTTTATATTTTCAAAAAAATTTTTTTTTTTAGTTCATAGCCCCCTCAACGTTTTCCCCCTCCTTTGCGTAGGGTATCCTTTTGAAATCTCACATATCTTATTTTGTAGTCTGTCCTACAGCTTGTTTCCCACCAATGTTGTGTGTAAAACACCGGAGTAAACAAGGTGTTACAATGATAGATACATATTTATTTAAGTCCTTCCTTTGTGCTCGACCCTGGCCAACAACTTAGCAATGAACAACAATTCTCTTTCAAAAGTAAATGATAACAATGGCAACAACGCAAATGGAAACTTAGATAAAACCATGCCGGAGGTTATGAATAATGGTGTTGAAGAAGCAGCAGCAGCAGCAGCAAAAGGAACAAAACCCGGAAATAACTTTAAACTGTATAGTAAACAGTCAAAGTCTGAAAACTATTGTTGAGCAATTTTTTATTTTACATATTCAACCATTGTTTCATTGTAGGAGTTTCCCTTTGCTTAAAGGACACTGCATGGGGGGGCTGATAACGGTTTAGATTAAATTCGCTTTAACTTCAGACAAGAAAAACACAAAGTTCGACCGGACCGATCTGTAAGCTAGCCAAAACTTTTGCAAATGCAATTTTGCCCATGAACATTCCATTAAGGAACAGGGGAAAACTTCTCACATATGAGCGAGTGCTGTCCGATTCAATGATAAGGGGCCTCCTTTTTATAGCCGAGTCCGAACGGCGTGCCGCAGTGCGACACCTCTTTTGAGGAGAAGTTTTTACATGGCGTACTATGGCTCACAAATGTCGCCAGCACTAGGAGGGGATAACCACCGCTGAAATTATTATGATGGTCTCGCCAGGATTTGAACCCAGGCCTTCAGCGTCATAGGCGGACATGGTAACCCCTGCACTACGGTGACCATGCATGACTTCAGAAATGAAATAAGAGAAGAGACTACAACAAAGTCGCTGATACGATGGGAGAACGAAGCAAACGGTAGGTGGACCGCGAAACTGATCCCAAATATCAAGAAATTTGTGACATGCAAATGCAAAAATGCAAATTTTGCCCATGAAAATTCCACTAAGGAACAGTGGCAAACGGGTATAGAAGACATGGGGATGTAAACCATTACGTGACGCAAATGCTATCCGGACACGGATATTTCAGGAAATATTTGCACAAATTGGGGAAGTGCATCACTCTTTCTATACTCTCCATCATAGGATGGGGGTATATTAATTTCGTCATTCTGTTTGTAACACCTCGAAATATTCGTCTAAGACCCCATAAAGTATACATATTCTTGATCGTCATGACATTTTAAGTCGATCTAGCCATGCTCTTCTGTCTGTCTGTGTCTCTGTCTGTCCGTCCGTCCGTCTGTCCATCCGTCCGTCCGTGCGTCCGTCCATCCGTGCGTCCGTCCATCCGTGCGTCCGTCCGTCCATCCGTGCGTCCGTCCGTCTGTCCGTCCGTGCGTCCGTCCGTGCGTCCGTCGAAAGCACGCTAACTTTCGAAGGAGAAAAACTATCCACTGGAAATTTTACACAAATACTTTTTATTAGTGTAGGTCAGTTGGGATTGATAATGGGCTATATTGGTCCATGTTTTGATGTAGCTGCCATATAAACCGATCTGGGGTCTTGACTTCTTGAACCACTAAAGGACGAAATTCTTATCCGATTTGAATGAAATTGTGCATGAGGTGCTATGTTATGATTTCCAACTACTGTGTTGAGTATGGTTCAAATCGGTCCATAACCTGATATAGCTGCCATATAAACCGATCTGGGGTCTTGACTTCTTGAGCCTCTAGAGGGCGCAATTCCTCTCCGATTTGGCTGAAATTTTGCATGACGTGTTTCGCTGTGACTTCCAACAACTGTGCCAAATATGGTTCAAATCGGTCTATAACCTTATGTAGCTGTCTTATCCATGGTGGAGGGTATATAAGATTCGGCCCGGCCGAACTTAGCACGCTTTTACTTGTTGTACCCTTCTCCACTACTGTGGTACAGGGTATTATAATTAGTTTGTAATACCCAAAAGGAAAAGCGATAGACCCATTGATAAGTATACCGATAGATTCAGAATCACTTTCTGATTCGAATTAGCTATGTTCGTCTGTCTGTCCGTCTGCCTGTCTGTCCGTCTGTCCATGTTAATTTGTGTACAAACTACAGGTCATCCGATCGTCTTCAAATTTTGCACAGGCATGTTTTTCGACCTAGAGACAAAGCCTATTGAAATTGTAAAAAATCGGTTCAGATTTTGATATAGCTCCCATGTATATGTTCGTCCGATTTGCAGTAATATTGGAATCAAAAGGTCATTTGTTCATCGATTCTCTTAAAATATGGCAGGAAGGGTTTTCTCTGGCTTCTCGACATTACAGGTGAATTTTATTGAAATCGGTTCAGATTTAGATGTAGCATATATCATATATGATATATAGCATATATCATATGTCATATATGTATATCGCCCGGTTTTCACTTCTAGAGCCACTGCAAAAGCAATATTTGACCAATTTTGCCAAAATTTTTCACAACGCCCTTCTTGAGGAGTACTACATTATCAAATCTTGGGTAATTTGCAATAATGTTGTCATTTGTGAACCGTAGTTAGCTCCAAATCCGATACGGATTGTTTAATAACGCATCTGAAAACATCCGGCGAGGTCCATCAAAACTGTTTCAGAATTAGATATAGCTCCTACTTTGTACCTATAGGGAAAGTGTAGGGTATTATAAAGTCGGCACCGCTCGACCTCTGCCTTACTGGTTTGCCTCTACAAATATGAGGAGCACCTGGGTTACGCTGAACATACTTTTTTCCACTGCACATGATGGGAGGAACCAAGGGTGTCCCTTGAAAACCAGATGGGGTCTATAATGGCAGGAAATGTTGTAGACAATGTGATCAGAAGTGTAGACAACTGGACCGCAGTAACAAGATAATGCGAAAACGTCCTCGACTGTTCTCGACGAGGCATGAGTGATCTCATGGATGCGAGTTTGGACGCAAGCGATGAATTGGACGAAAATGTAAGGACCGATTTGAGAGCCACCTCGAAGTAATGCGAAAGTGGTGACGAGTTGAACTTGACTTTCTGCGGCGATAAGGATTTGTGGGTTTTTTTAGTCGGTAAGGCAGATTGTAAACACAACGTAACACAAAAGTGACGACCTATGTGCATGCAGCAATGCATTTTCCGAACTTAACCAAAAAAAAAAAAAAACCAGTAAGGAAAGGCAAAAGTCAGGCGGAGCCGACTATATAATACCCTACGCCACCGAGTATACATAATTCTTTTAATAGATGGCACTTATATACAAATTTACTCAGACTTTAATTTTGCATACCTAATAAAATATCGAATAGAACCTTATACGATTTTCTTACGATAGTACGAAAATTGTGGCTTCTACGGCCTAAAAAGTAGAAACGCATAAAAGATATATATAGGAGTTTTAACTGAATCAATTTTGATGAAATTTTCCACACGTATTGGTATTGTCAATTAAACCATCTCATGCCAAATTTTCTAAAGATCGGACCAAAATTGTGGTTTCTACAGCCTTATAAGGCAATATCGGATGAACAATATATATGGGAGCTATATCTAAATCTGAACTGATTTTTATGGAACTTTGCACACATATGGAGACGTTGAATAAAACGCTCTTTGCCAACTTTTGTAAGAATGGGACCAAAATTGTGGCTGCTACAGCTTTAAAAGGCTATATCGGATGAAAAATATATATGGGAGATATATCTAAATCTGAACCGATTTTTATGGAACTTTGCACACATATGGAGACGTTAAATAAAACGCTCCATGCCAAATTTTGTAAGAATGGGACCAAAATTGTGGCTACTACAGCTTTAAAAGGGCATATCGGATGAAAGATATACATGGAAGCTATATATAAATCTGATCCGATTATTATGAAATTTTGCACACATATTGGGGCGTCACAAAAAGCACTTTGTGTAAAATTTTGTAAAGATCTCACCAAAATTGTGGCTCCTACAGCTTTAAAAGGGCATATCGGATGAAAGATATATATGGTAGCTATATCTAAATCTGAACCGATTTAGATGAAATTTCGCACACATATTGAGACGTCGCAGAAAGCACTTCGTATAAAATTTTGTACAGATCGCACCAAAATTGTGGCTCCTACATCTTTAAATGGCACATCGGATGAAAGATATATATGGAAGCTTTATCTAAATCTGGACCGATTTCAATAAAATTTTGAAAGCGTTTTGGGTCATTAAAAAAAAAACACTTTTTGCAAAATTTTGTAAGGATCGGAGCAAAATTGTGGCTCCTACAGCTTTAAAAGGGCATATCGGATGAAAGATATATATGGGAGCTATGTTCTCCCCGGTAATCCAAGTCTATTTTTGATAGATATCCTTTCTCGAAATCATGACAACTATTGCAGTTACAATTCTGGCAACATAGCCACAAATGTCTTTCATGCTTAACTCAACAACGAAAAAGAGATGTCTAAGTTCGTTGCAGCCATGGTGTGGCGATTTCATTTCAAAGTAACGTATTACTATGTATTTTGATTTGGATCATACGTGGCCAAGGTGGCGTATGATTGTGGGTATGATTACCGCATAGTAATCATACACACCCAAGGCCAATACATTGGATTAAGGATTTATTATACCCACCTTATTATACCCACTTATAATACACCTTAATAAACTTCGCTCCATATTGGAAGAAGAATAAAACTTTTTAACTTTTCTTTGATAAAACCACTCATTTTATTTCCATGCCATTTTAATCGATCAGCAATTACGCTTTTGCAGGCCCAATCCCTATAATTGTTGACTATTTAAAGATCATTTTTCATCATTTAAAGCAATTTCAATGTCTTTGTATGAGCTCAGGTAATTTGTATTTAATTTGTACGATGCGACACTCACCTTGACGCATGAGTCCTCTTGTTGTCTACCTTGGGAATGTCTATCTAATGATGATGCGCATCATTAACAAATTTGTGTTGCTTTATTTATTCATTTGTCACAGTATCGCTGTAGCAGCCAGTAGTAGACGCAAACAAACGAACGCACGTCTCCCATTCACAATGTAAGGGATAAGCCACTATTCACACAATCAAGTCGGATGAGTTGGTGCACTTGGTCCTCATACAAAATTCATGCTCACAAGGGCGAAATTACACATTCTCCAATACCCGTGCATGTTCACACATTTGATGTCATCTATGTGAGAGGAGTTTTGTGTGATTGTGTGTGTGTTTGTTAGCTCATAGTCCTTTGTTGCCCTGGTGTCAGTTTGCAAGCATTGCTACACATTTGCACATGAGACTGTCACGTACTATTGCGGTATTTTTTAAGAAGTTTTTTTTTCGTCTTACTCTCCCTACTGTATTTCTATTTTTTGATTGTTGTTGTAGCTTTTTTACGTTGCTGAGTGCAAACTCCTAAACCAAGAAGACTTTGTATGCATCACCAGCATGATGGAGATGAAGTTTCAGATGTGCGTTTGGTTTTTACAGCCATGTTGTTGATTAACAGTGGCTAAGTCACGTTAACGATGAATTAGACTTAATTTTTTTTTCGTAGGTTTTTTTAAATTTTAGTCCCTTAACCATAAGACAAGGTTGGTTCTATTTTACATCTCCAATTATTTATATAGATGCTTATGAAGGTAAAAACTCTTGATAACCCCGACCTTCTAAGTCGATCAGGCGATGTGCTTCAGTCCATATGTCCATACGTCTGCCAAAAGCAGCCCATCTTCGGAGGCAATTAAATTTCAAATTTGATTTTTTGGAGAAGATCGATTGATAAATGGGTTAGCAAAGACCTTAAAAATGAAAATAGGAAGATGCATATATATGGGAGCTATATCTAAAACTGAACAAATTTCTATGGAATCCATCCGTCATCAGAAGAGTTATAAGAGAATCCTTCGTGCCAAAATTGGTGAAGATCTGTTAACAAATTACTAAATTATTGAGAATTATTAAAAATCGGTGCCAGGATTGAAAAGAGCCCCGGACCCTGGTTGTGTTCGAAGCGTCTACATCTTCGGTCGTTGTGGGTGAGGTGTAACCGGTGCCAGGAGTGGGTGCTTTTCCGATCTTGCTCTGGCCTTACGTCACTACGGGAGTAGAGTCACACTGAATTAGTTGCAAGGTGCTGTGCGAACATGGATAGCAGTGGGTCACAAGCGTCATCGTCGTTGCCTTCTGTGTCCTCATCGACGGACAATGTGACCCCTCTCATACCGAAATATACGCAATGGCAGCACCTCAGCTCCAATATTGTCAGGCCAGTGCCGGGATGTGTGCATTTCCTCCAATTGAATTGCAATGGTTTGCGAAGCAAGATCGACGAGATAGTAGAATTTATGAATAGAAAGAATGTATTGGTTGTAGCAGTTCCAGGAGACAAAGCTGACCAACACCTGCAGGCTGCACAGTTGTCACGGACACCATGTGCTACGTTAGGGTAGGTTTAGCAATGGAGGTGGGGCATTGGTATTCGTGATACACCATTCCTTGCAGTATAGACCCATCTCGCCTGCGCCTGACCCCAACATGGAGTGTATGGGGATAGTAGTCAGGTCTGGTACTGACCCAGTCTGGGGCCATTATTACAAGTCCGACATAAGTAGGCTACTGTTAGGCCATAATCGTCTGGTTCTAGGAGACTTTAGTGCGCATCACGTTTCATGCCATTCTCCGCTAGCTAATGACCAGCAGGGCATAGCTTTGGCTGACTAAATTGAAGGTACACATTTTGCGCGGTGAATGAGTATGCCCTCACAAGGATTACGAGGAGTTTCATCACCTCTCCAGACGTTTTCATTGCATCCCCTAATTTCCTGAGTGACGTATCCTGGCAAGCCGTTATTTCTTTGGGATCAGACCACCCCCCCATAATTTTCACCAATTTTTGGAACGCCGGCCGGAAACAATGGAATCAATCACTAAGCAATTGAACCCTGATTGCTTCGTGATGTATCCTGGCAAGTCGTCATATCTTTGGGGTCAGACCACCTCCCCATAATTCTCAACATCGACTTCATAACCTCTGAGCGCCGGATGTTTATCAATCAGAAGAAGATCGATTGGTCTGGCTTCAGAGAGTTCACCAATCGCCGCTTTCGTGAACTGGCATCTCTCTCGGATGTCCTAGATGCCGAGAGGAAATTCAGAGACATCATTTATGCAGCAGCCGCTCACTTTATACCAGCCGGTCGAATACCCCAAGTGCAACCCAATTTCCCGGCACAGGCAATGGTTCTCGCAAAAGAGCGTGATGGGATTCGTTGTACGGGCCCCTCTAAACTCAGAATCAGCTAGCTGAATCTGGAAATAAACAGGGTAGTTAACGAACATAAACGGAATTTGTGGCTGGAACACTTGGAGGAATGTAACTAAGCTCCGGCTAAGGCAAGCTGTGGTCTACTGTTTAGTCACTCACGAACCGTGATTTACCCGAAGAGATGCGCCAGGTTTTTCAACCGTCAATTTAATGTGCTTCCCGAGAGTGACAGGTCAAGGAGCAGAGCCATTCATCGTATCCGTGGTGTGCGAAACGATGGACAGCCATCACAATTAACAGTGGGCGAAGTTACGAATGTCATCCATGGTGCCAAATCATCCAAGGCATCGGGCCCCGACGGAATCTTTACACTGATGGTGAAGAATACGGATCTACCTGGGTTTGAATACCTTACTACTGTCCTCGTCTCTCTTTGAACACACTTATAGGGCCCGATACCTGAAAGATGGGGAGAGTGATCCCTCTACTGAAGCCTGGAAAAGACACGAGTTTGGGGGAATCGTACAGACCGATCTCCTTTCTCTCACCAGTAGCAAAGACGCTTGAGGCACTACTCCTCCCCAGCCTTCTAGGAGATTTTCCATTCATCAGGCATCGGCATGGATTTCGATTACTGCATAGCACAACAACTGCTTTGCATGTCATCACCGAACATAAAGGGTGATTTTTTTGAGGTTAGGATTTTCATGCATTAGTATTTGACAGATCACGTGGGATTTCAGACATGGTGTCAAAGAGAAAGATGCTCAGTATGCTTTGACATTTCATCATGAATAGACTTACTAACGAGCAACGCTTGCAAATCATTGAATTTTATTACCAAAATCAGTGTTCGGTTCGAAATGTGTTCAAATTTTGACAAATTTTGTTCAGCGATGAGGCTCATTTCTGGTTGAATGGCTACGTAAATAAGCAAAATTGCCGCATTTGGAGTGAAGAGCAACCAGAAGCCGTTCAAGAACTGCCCATGCATCCCGAAAAATGCACTGTTTGGTGTGGTTTGTACGCTGGTGGAATCATTGGATCGTATTTTTCAAAGATGCTGTTGGACGCAACGTTACGGTGAATGAACACATTTCGAACCGAACACTGATTTTGGTAATAAAATTCAATGATTTGCAAGCGTTGCTCGTTAGTAAGTCTATTCATGATGAAATGTCAAAGCATACTGAGCATCTTTCTCTTTGACACCATGTCTGAAATCCCACGTGATCTGTCAAATACTAATGCATGAAAATCCTAACCTCAAAAAAATCACCCTTTATTTGCCGTGATTGAAGCCACAGCCCAGGCCATGTGATAGGATGGTCCTCGTGGCACTGGACCTATCGAAGGCATTCGACACGGTCAGCTATGCCAAACTATTTGAGGACATCGCCAATACGTTCCTATAGCCAGGCCTGAAACCATGGGTTGCGAATTATTTGTGTGGTCGCCAGTCATTTGTTGAATTAAGGTATAAGAATTCGAAGCACCGTAGAGTGAACAGAGAGCACCCCAAGGCGGGGTGAGACCTCCGGCACCGTTTAACCTATGCCACGGCCGAACTCAACTCGTTTTTATTTGTTTCTGATGTTCTCACCAGGATTTGAACCCAGGCTTTCAGTAGCTTGCATGCCAACCTCTGCGCTACGGTGGTCACCCAATATTTTACGGTTGTAAACGAAGGCCCATTTTTTATACCCACCACCGAAGGATGGGGGTATATCCATTTAGTCAATCCGTTTGGAAATATCCATTTCCCACCCTATAAAGTATATATATTCTTGATCAGCGTAAAAATCTAAGATGATCTAGCCATGTCTGTCCGTCTGTCCCTCTGACTGGCGGCTGAAATCACGCTACAGTCTTTAAAAATAGAGATATTGAGCTGAAACTTTGCACAGATTCTTTTTTTTTGTCCATAAGCAGGTTAAGTTCAAAGATGGACTATATTGGACTATATCTTGATATAGCCCCCATATAGACCGATTCGTTGCTTTGGGGGTTTTGGGCCATAAAGCCGCATTATTATGACTTTTTCTTTACCTGTCTTGATTTTTATAATTTTTAAGTCTTGTGACATATCTAAATGAAGGTAGACAATATGACAAAACGTATATTATCCTCAGCCAAGCTAAACCTACCGCCAAAGTCACTTGTTGATAAACTTTGAGGAACATCTGGTCATTTGCCTTTGAAGGCATGTAGTTCGTGCTGCTCATTTCTATTCATTGTTGCATGCATGCCTGTCCATTCGAAAGTATTTTTTCGCGCATTGAGAAACTATGAGTTTGCGTATCCGTTTGAGCTTCCATTTTGAGTTACATAAGACCAACCAGAGATTATAAGTTGCGGTTCATTGTTGAGTGTGTGTGTGTGTGTGTGTGCATTCAATGCAAAATCCTTATAATGAACTTTATTGTTGGCAACGTTTGCGATTGCAGTTGTAGTGGCATTTGCTGGTGATTAAGTTTACAACAAAAACAACAACGCCAACACCAACAAGCCAGTCAGCTATTGCTGGAAACTTTGTTTCCGTATCCTTTCTCCTTGGCTTGGCTGGTGTTACCATAGTCATTGCCATTGTTCTGATATTATTCTTTTCATCAGCTAAGTTAAAAAAGTTTTTCGCTTTTATCCTGCAACTCCCAACTTTTCCTCTGGAGTGTGTTTTTTCTTTTCCCTTTTTTGTTTTGTTTTGTTTTGTTTTATAAGGCTCAAGGCTTGCTTTGACAGCTTTTGTGGAAATTACACTTTATTGTTTAAAGCACAAAGTTCTATAACTTGGCATTTATTTCATCTCCTCCCCATACCTGCATGCACTCCCTTCGATGGCGTTGGTACTTCATGCCCAAGCAACTGGTGTTGAGTGTAGTTGACTTTTCAAGTTGACATATGTAAAGGAATGTGTCCATGGAATCAAGTTGGTTCAGGCCATGGCTGATGTTATTGAAATTCTATAACATGTTGAATAGGGAAAATCTGGGCATATTTTATGTTGGGTGGTGAGGAATTTTGTGCATACCCTAAAATTGGTAATGCTTTCAATCCAAATGGGAGATGATCCCTTAATAGAGTTTGGGGAATGGTGGCTGGCCAGACCAACCCAGATGCTCTAATCCCTAATTCGGCAAAGGGACAACGGTAATCCAAACAAGTAAGAGCGTGTTAAGTTAGGCTGGGCCAAGTCTTATATGCCCTCCACCATGGATCGCATTTGTCGAGTTCTCTGAGCGGTATCTCTTTTTAGGCAAACAAAGTTTATGGAATAAGTACTATTATGCTATTGGAGCCATATCAAGTTATAGTCCGATTCGGACCATAAATGAATGCTGAACATTGTAGAAGTCATTGTGTAATATTTCAGTTCATTCGGATAAGAATTGCGCTTTGTAGGGGCTCAAGAAGCAAAATCGGGAGATAGGTTACTATGGGAGTTCTATCAAGCTATTGATCGATTCAGACCATATTAGACACGCATGTTGAAGGTCATGAGAGAAGCCGTTGTACAAAATTTCTGCCAAATCGGATAAGAATTGCGCCCTCTGGAGGCTCAAGAAGTCAGGACCCAAAATCGACTTATAAGACAGGTATATCAGGTTCTATACCGATTTACGCCATACTTAGCACAGTTATTGGAAGTCACAACAAAACACCTCCAAATCGGAAATTTCTGCCAAATCCAAATTTCTGCCAAATCGGATGAGAATTGCGCGCTATATTGGCTCAAGAAATCAAGATCCAAGATCGGTTTATATGACAGCTATACCAGATTATGAACCGATTTGAATCATACATAGCACAGTTGTTGGAAGAAATACCAAAACACCACGTGCAAAATTTCAGTTAAATCGGACGATATTTGCGCCCTATAGAGGGCGAAGAAGTCAAGACCCAAGATCGGTTTATATGACAGCTATACCAGATTATAAACCGATTTGAATCATACTTAGCACAGTTGTTGGAAGAAATACCAAAACACCACGTACAAAATTTCAGTCCAATAGGATAAGAATTGCGCCCTCTAGAGGCTCAAGAAGTCAAGATCCAAGATCGGTTTATATATCAGCTATATAAAAACATGGACCGATTTGAACCATACTTAGCGAAATAAAAAAAAAAATGAAATCGGTTTATATGGTAGCTGGTAGAAATTCCAAAACACCACGTGCAAAATTTCAGTTAAATCGGACTATAATTGCGCCCTCTAGAGGCTCAAGAAATCAAGACCCAAGATCGGTTTTTATGGCAGCTATATCAAAACATGAACCGATTTGTACCATACTTATCGCAGTTGTTGGAAGTCATAGCAAGACACCACGTGCAAAATTTCAGTCAAATATAATAAGAATTGCGCCCTCTAGAGGCTCAAGAAGTCAAGACCCAAAATCGGTTTATATGGTAGCTATATCAAAACATGGACCGATTTGGCCCATTTACAATCCCAATTGACCTACACTAATAAGAAGTATTTGTGCGAAATTTCAAGCGGCTAGCTTAACTCCTTCGGAAGTTAGCGTGCTTTCGACAGATAGACGGACGGACGGACATGGTCGAGGGTATAAAAACTTTGCCAACTTGCGGACATTCTATCATCACGAGAACTAAGACGAAAAATAGTTATATGGGCTCAATATCATTCTGGAAATGGCGATTATTGAAAGCGGAGAAAAGGAAAGCTTTAAACTCAGGGACATATGGTGTTTGATGGTAGATGGACTTTCATCTCCAGATTGGGAACTCGAGACACATTTCAGTTGTGAAGATTTGTTTAAGAAGACCTAGATCCACATTGTGTTGACGAATTGCTGGAAATGGAAAATCCCCCTATAAAAAGAGGAGTGGGAGGCTTCTAAGCGGTCTTCTTAACCGTGTAATAATCGTCCACATTGACTTATCTACTGCGCCTGGATGCATAAGGGAGCGCATCATGACAAGATCAAATGAGTTTGGTGAGGGTGAACTACTGTGGGACACACATGATGAGATTAACACAATGGTGGTAAAAAGTTTTAACTCTGACAACCATTGGAAAGACGCTTCGGCAACACTTATCGTCTTTCTGATGACAGGGGGATTGAATTTAAAATTCTTAATGGCGCGGAATTGATGGCCACCGTAGCGCAGAGATGAACACGTCTGCCTACGACGTTGAACAACTGTTTTAGAATCCCGTTACGGGATAGCTATAAGCTCCACACCGGCTGGAACATTGAGATCAAATCTGTGTGGTGCTCATAGCTGTCACGAGTAGCTTAGCTGCGAGGTACCGGGCGCGTAACTACAATTGCAGACGCAGACAATCAGCGGTACCGAGGAGAGGGTCTCAATGAGAGGCCGGGCGGCACCAGTTCCTGCACAAATACTGAGTGCCTATGATGCTCGATAGGACAACGCGAGTGTTCCCGCGGCGATCGGTCCTTTGAACGAGCTTGCTCACCTACAGGAACTTGATGAAGATCGTCACCAAATGTGGCTACAACAAAAACAACTGGTTTCGAATCCTGGAGAAAACATCAGAAAGAAATTTTCAGTAGTGATTATCCCCTCTTAATGCTGGTGGAATTTGTGAGGTAGTATGCCTTTGAACAAAATTCTCCATAATGAGGTGTCGCACTGCGGTACGCCGTTCAAATTTGGCTATAAAAAGGAGGCGCCTTATCATTTAACTTAAACTTAAATCGGACAGCACTCCTTGATATGAGAGAAGTTTTCCCCAGTTACGTAATGGAGTGTTCATACCCAAAGTTGAGTTTGCAATGGAGCGAGAATGGGAGATAATAACTCATCTCGTCGCTAAGTGCTGTACAGTTACTAGGAGCTGTACAACGCTTACTGACAGATTTCCTTCACATGAAATATTCCTTCACATAACAAATCCTTATTGTATTTTGGCGTGTTACCAAAGGTTTGACAAAATAATCATACCTTCTTCATGTCATGGTTACATCGGCATGGCAACACTCAATCTTTTGTGCAAACTTTCTCCAGCATAAGACAATTTAAAAGGCTAACTTAGAATTGTAATATAAGAACATTATCGTATGTCAATACATGCGAGTTTTAGATTGAAAATATTTTTCCCTTCCTTCGAAAAGAGAGTGCGAATAAAACATTCATTTGAAAAGTTTTAAAGAAGTTTTGTTACCTTAATCCTTAAAGAGACAAGAAGCTAGGAAGAAGAGATGGCAGAATTGTTTATAGCAGCATAGCATAAATTCAATTAGGTTGTGTTACTGTGAAATCGTATATACCTCAAATAACATATTCTAGCTTTAGATTAAAAATCCAAAGAAGAGAAAATGCATTAAGTTCAAAAAACGAACGACACCACTTAGTAGAGAAGTTTTAACATGACAGCATATCTCACACATGTAGCCAGTATTGAATAGGGGATAAGTTTTTGAAGTTCACGCCGGGATTTGAACCCAGACTCTGGGCTTCAATGGTGAATGTGCTAACCTCTGCACCACGGTGGCCTTCGAAGGATCCAGTCGTGTGCCATGGTAGAAGACTCTGACAGTCGTCTTTGACATAGCTGCTATATAGACCGATTTCACCATTCGGACCTTGATTTCATAAAATGTTCGTTTACTACCCGATTTCGATAAATCTTGTATCAGGGGGTTGCATGAGACCCCTTAATGTCTGCACTTTTTATACCCACCACTGAAGGGGAATGTTTGTGTGTTCCTTATGGACTCAGAAACGGCTTAACCGATTTTCTTGAAATTTTTACAGATGGTGCATAATGAACCGGTGGTGAAAATAGGGTACTATATTTTCTGATATCTAAAGGGGGAGCGGACCCTCCTCTTTTCCTAATTTTCAGAAACGCCAGATCTCGGGGATGGGTGGTGCGATTTTAGCGAAATTTTGTGTGCTCTCATATAGCACCCAAACATATATTTTGGACAATTAGGACAATATGGGACTCAAACGATAGGTATTTAGAATAAGAAAACGTATCTGCTATCCAATTGTCAGACCAAGTGTTAGGGTGATCTTCCCAACCCCCAAAACACCTCTAAATCGGACATATTTACCGACCACGGCAATATGGGTCTCAAATGAAAGGTATTTGGGAGTAGAATACGAATCTAATATCCAAATGTGGGATCACGTTTCTGGCGGTCCACCCATTCCCCAAAACACCCCCCCCCCAACTACACTTGACCATTGGGTTAAGGAGCTTAAATAAAAGGTATTGGGTTGCCCAAAAAGTAATTGCGTATTTTTCATATAGTCGGCGTTGACAAATTTTTCACAGCTTGTGACTCTGTAATTGCATTCTTTCTTCTGTCAAAAAAGTGTAAAAAAATTATATTTGATTAAAGTTCATTCTAAGTTTTTTTAAAAATGCATTTACTTTCTTTTAAAAATCCGCAAGTACTTTTTGGGCAATCCAATATTTGAGTGTAGAATTTGAATCTGATATCCAAATATGGGACCAAGTCTTTGGGGGGCCACCTCTCCCCAAAAACATCCCCCAAAGGGAACAAATTTACGACCATAGCAATATGGGGCGCAACTGAAAAGTCTTTGGGAGTAAAGCATGAATCTGATATCAATATTCCGGAAAAGTGTCTATGGGGTCACACCACCGCCACAACACCACTCATATAGGAAGTATCTGCTGACTATTGCAATAGGAGGCTCAAATAAGGGGGTTTTTAGAGTAGAACACGAATCCGATATGTATTTTCAAGGCCACCTCAATCAGTGGCCTCCCATCCCCCCCACAACACCCACCAAGCCGGTCATATTTACCGATTACGGAAATATGGGGCTCAAATTAAAGCTATTTGGGAGTAGACCACGTATCTGATATCAACATTAGGGACCAACTGTCCAGGGGAAGTCCCACCACCATAACAACCCCCAAATAGGACGTATTTGCTCACCAAGACCATTTGGGTCTTAAAGAGAGTGGAACTAAATATTTATAGTTTTTAAGGCCAAAACCACAAACCGGATATATTTGCTGACTTTTGCAATAAGGAGTTTAAATGAGATTAGAAAACGAATTTGATATCCAATTTTTAGGCCAATGGCAATATGGGGCTCAAATAACTGATAAATAGATATTTGAGAATAGAACACGTTATTGATATATTTTCCGGGCTTAGTGTTTGGGGGACAACCCCACTCCCCAAAACACCCCTAAATCGGGCATATTTACCGACCATGTCAATGTGTCGCATAAATGAAAGGAATTAAGCGGTAGAGCAAGAATTGGTACCCTCTTTTGGGACCAATCTTCTGGGGGTCTACCCCTTTCCCAAAATACCCCACAAACAGCAATTTTTTACTGATCATCGCAATTGTATTTTAGGCCTTTTCACCCCTTCCCCAAAAGACCCCCCAAAGGGTAAGAATTTTTCGACCATTCCAATATGTGGCTCAAATAAAAGGTATTTGAGATTAGAAAACGAATTTGATAATCTATTTTGGGGCTATGTGTTTGGGGGACGCCTCATCCAGTAAACTCCTCTCAAAACCAATTGCAATATGACTTTTAAATAAATGGTATATGAAAGAAGAGCACGATACTGAAATTTTTCCAGGGCCAAGTGTCTGGGGGACCACCTCTCCCCCGAAAACACCCCTAAATCAGTTATCACAAGAATATCGGGCTGAAATAAAGTATTTTAAGAATAGAGTACACCTTACATCCAAACTTAAATTCGTAGACCAATAAATATCATATGGAATTCAGATAAAGGCACTTCTATTGTTAAACTGTTAGCCAAGCCATACACTTTTTTCGTAGCATGGTATTTCACTCAAAAGCTCTTTAATTATCGAAAATAAATATGCCAATGAAACTTTTGTTCCATATAAAGTAGAAAAATGCGCAGCGGAGCGGGCCCGGTTCAGCTAGTAAAGTATATAAATTTATAATTAAAGCACGAGTTCTACCTATTAGTCATAATTATTGTTCTTTTTATCATAACCTCAACTATTCGATGGGATATAGATATCTATGTAGTCAATTCATTTGTAACAACTCGAAATATTGATCAACGAAAGTGTATATTTTCATGATCATAATGACATTTTAAGTCGATCTTGCCATGTGCATTCGTCCGTCCGTCTGTAGATCTGCCCGACTGTAGGTCTGTCTGAATGTTGAGCGGGCGTCTGTACCTCTGTCCGTCGTTTGTGGAAATCAAGGTATGACTGTAGGTCTATCTGAATGTTCAGCGGGCGTCTGTACCTCTGTCCGTCCGTTTGTGGAAATCAAGGTAGAGTCTAGTGGAATAAACCAATTTGCATGAGATCTTATAGTTGCAGAACGTTGGGGATTGTAAATGGCTAAATCGGTCCATGTTTATATAAAGAGCTCATATCTCCTGTTTTGCCTTCTTCAACCGCAGTGGGCGCAATTTTTATCTAATTTGACTTAAAGTGTTCTAGTGTCAACAAATATTCCATGAAGTTCGCAACATCCACAACTTGGCGATTTGCTATGCATATAAATATTTGCCAGGGTGGCGAATGATTGTCGTTATAATTATGGAAGAACAAACATACGCACCCCTAACCAATGGCACATTCTTCCTGTTCTTTGATCACAAGAGTACATGGCCAGACAGACGAATAGACAGCTGATAAATTGTTACTTTCACTATATTTGTCAAATATTACCCCTATTAGGTCATTGTCCTAATTTAGCAAGCACATAATCTAAACTTCCGACTTCAATTCAATGGGGAAATAAGAAGCGACCTGTACCTTGATCGCAAGAATCCATAGAAATACAGATGGACAGAGAGACAAGCATACACACGGACATACAAACTGAGAGAGAGATTGACTTATGGACATACAGCCAGTCATCTTTGCTGCTATTACGACGTGATCCTAATTTAGCAAGCATATACGGAGGTGGCCACCGTAGCGCAGAGGTTAGCATGTCCGTCTATGACGCTGAACGGCTGGGTTTGAATCCAGGGGAGACCATCAGAAAAACTTTTCAGCAGTGGTTGATGGCAACATTTGTGAGGTACTATGCCATGTAAAACTTCTCTCCAAAGAGGTGTCGCATTGCGGCACGCCGTTCTGACTCGGCTATAAAAAGGAGGCCCCTTATCATTGAGCTTAAAAACTTGAATTGGACTGCACTCATTGATATGTGAGAAGCAAGCATATACCAAACTATCGACTTAACTGGAATCGGACAACAAAAACGAGCTGTATGTTGGAGAAACAAACGGAAAGATAAACTGATGCAGATACAGTCATACAGACAGAAATACAGACGGAGGTGCTTGGGAAAGTGATTTGAAGATCGACATACTTGTCATTGGGTCTAACTGTTCTACTTTTTAGCGTTGCAAGCAAACACACTATGTGTTATTACATCCTTTACCGCCGGTTTGGTGCTTGTAATACAACATTAATGTGGATCGGCTAAGGAACCTAGACTCTGAAGGTATTGAATTTTTACACCTAGCAGCTTTAAAACAAATCCATAAATAATCATTTCCAGAGTTACCCATTATAGGGAGTTGCGAAACAATTTATATATTAAATTAAAGTTTGTGAATTTTTATACCCACCACCGACGGATGGGGGTATATTCATTTTGTCATTCCGTTTGCAACACATCGAAATATCCATTTCCGACCCTATAAAGTATATATATTCTTGATCAGCGTAAAAATCTAAGACGATCTAGCCATGTCCGTCCGTCTGTCCGTCTGTCTGTTGAAATCACGCTACAGTCTTTAAAAATAGAGATATTGAGCTGAAATTTTGCACAGGTTCTTTTTTTGTCCATAAGCAGGTTAAGTTCGAAGATGGGCTATATCGGACTATATCTTGATATAGCCCCCATATAGACCGATCCGCCGATTTAGGGTCTTAAGCCTATAAAAGCCACATTTATTATCCGATTTTGTTGAAATTTGGGACAGTGAGTTGTGTTAGGCCCTTCGACATCCTTTGTCAATTTGGCTCAGATCGGTCCAGATTTGGATATAGCTGCCATATAGACCGATCCTCCGATTTAGGGTCTAAGGCCCATAAAAGCCACATTTATGGTCCGATTTCGCTGAAATTTGGGACAGTGAGTTGTCTTAGGCCCTTTGACATGTTTCTTTAATTTGGTTCAGATCGGTTCAGATTTGGATATAGCTGCCATATAGACCGATCCTCCGGTTTAGGGTCTTAGGCCCACAAAAGCCACATTTATTATCCGATTTTGATGAAATTCGGGGCAGTGAATTGTGTAAGGCCCATCAATATCCTTCGTTAATTTGGCTCAGATCGGTCCAGATTTGGATATAGCTGCCATATAGATCGATCCTCCGATTTATGGTGTAAGGCCCATAATAGCCACATTCATTATCCGATTTTGCTGAAATTTGGGACAGTGAGATGTGTAAGGCCCTTTGACATATTTCTTCAATTTGGTCCAGATCGGTTCAAATTTGGATATAGCTACCATATAGACCGATTTCTTAATTTATGGTTTTGGACCCATAAAATGCTCATTTATTGCCCGATGTCCCCGAAATTTGGAACAGTGAGTTAAGTTAAGCCCCTTGATATACTTCTGCAATATCGCACAGATCGGTCCAGATTTGGATATAGCTGCCATATAGACCGATATCTTGGTTTTAGGTTTTGGGACCATAAAAGACGCATTTATTGTCCGATGTCGCTGAAATTTGAGACAGTGAGTTTGGTTAGGCTCTTCGACGTCCTTCTTCAATTTTGCCCAGATCGGTCCAGATTTGAATATAGCTGCCATATAGACCGATCTCTGGATTTAAGGTTTAGGGCCCATAAAAGAGGCATTTATTGTCCGATTTCGCCGAAATTTGGGACAGTGCTTAGTGTTAGGCTCCTCGACATGTTTATGCAACTTGGCCCAAATCGGTCCAGATTTGGATATAGCTGCCATGTAGACCGATATCTCGATTTAAAGTCTTGGCCCCATAAAAGGCGCATTTATAATCTGATTTCACTGAAATTTGACACAGTGACTTATGTTCGGCTTTTCGACATCCGTGTCGTATATAGTTCAGATCGGTATGAGGTATATGAGTATAAGGTATGAAATGTTCACCGAATTTTGATGAAAGGTGGTTTACATATATACCCGAGGTGGTGGGTATCCAAAGTTCGGCCCGGCCGAACTTAACGCCTTTTTACTTGTTTTGTTTCACATTATTTTAAATATTTTTATTTTGTTTCAACTGCATTTAAATTGCGAAACTTTTAAAAACATCAATTCCAATGAATTGCGATTTTGAAAATTTTGATTGTGATGAAGTTTGTTACCAATGTTTGCTGATTTTGTGGTTATACATTTTAATGCCAGCTTGTCCAGGACACTCAATTTGTAGTAAATAAGGGAAATATAGAGTAGAGAACGGGAATAGCACTCGGCGATTCTTAGAACTTTGGTTTTTGCCCAACGATAATGCACCGTCGCACATCTGCGTCCCGATCCGCTGATAAAGTATCTGAGGCCCGTAAAAGCAGCATTTATTGCTCGATATGGCAGAATTTTGACACAGGGAGTTATTCTAAGCCTCGCGACACCCGATTCAAATATGGTTCAGATCGAACTATACTCAGATATAGCTGCCATTTAAACCGATTTGCCGATTTAGGGTCTGAAACCCATAAAAGCTGCATTTATTACCAGATCTTGTTGAAATTTTAAACAGTAAGTTGTTTTAAGCCTCCGGATATTCGACCCTAATATAATTCAGATCAAACTATATTATGATATTGTTGCCAGATAGACCGATCTGCCGTTTAGGGGTCTGAAACACATAAAAGCTTCATATATTTCCTGATTTCGCTCAAATTTTAATCAGAAAGTTGTTTTAGGCCTCTCACAATCTGACCCAATTATGGTTAAGGGCGGAGCATATTTAGATATAGCTGCCATATAGACCGACCTGCCGATTTATGGTCTGAAACCCATAAAAGTTGCATTTATTTCCGATTTCGCTGAAATTTGAAACATTGAGTTGCTTTAAGTCTCCCGACATCCGATCTGAATATGGTTTAGATCGGACTATATTAAGAAAAGCTGCCTTATAGACCGATCTGACGATAAAGGGTCTGAATTTCATAAAAGCTGCAATTATTATCCGATTTCGCTGAAATTTCAAGCGGTGAGTTGTTTTAAGCCTCCGGATGTTCCACTCAAATATAGTTCCGAGCGAACTATATTTAGATATAGCTGTCATATAGACTTACCTGCCAATTTTTGATATGAAACAGTCAGTTGTTGTAAGCATCGCGATATCCGATCCAAATATGGTTATATCGAACCTTATTTATAGGTAAGGTTAGGTTAGGTTAAAAAGAGGGTCCTGAAATAAATTTGCCCCATGCCACTATGGTCATACACCTAAGCCAGTAATCGGCTTTTTGTGCGCTCTTAAAACTCAAAAGTAACCTCGAGAAAGAAAATTTTATGTTCGGAATTCCGTGCTACTTACAACATCGTTAATTGTTTTCCATATCACACCTTTAAGTTGGTTCGTGTCTGGTATTGTGTCCCCACCTAAGTGCCAGTGTCTTTTAGACGCGAAAGCCGGGCAATGATATAGGAAATGCTCCAACGGCTCATCATCTTCCCCACATGGTCTACACATGCTACCACTTGCTGCACCGATTTTGCATAAGTGAGCTCGTAGTCCAATGTTTCCCGTTATATTGCCAATATATATTGACCAAGCTAGACTGACCTCCTTCCAAAATCCTGTATATATACTGACCAAGCTAGACTAACCTCCTTCCAACTTCCAGTAATAGCTTCGTCCTCTCATGATCGGGTCGAACCATAGAATTTTTCCCGTTCTACCGACTGTTTCGCTGTTACACCACCCACTTCCTTAAATCGGACCGCGTCGACTTGAAAGTCTTCGGGTTAACCAAGTTTATTGACGGCAGTTCTCTGGTTTTCAACGCCAAATCGTCTGTCCTTTCATTCCCTCTTACTTTGTTATGGTCCGGCACCCAAACGATGTGGAATGCGCCATCCTCAGAGAAGGCGTTAATCTCCTTCTTACACTGCAAGACTGTTCGTGACCTTACCGACCTGCGTGTTATTCCCCTTATGGCCTGTTTACTGTCCATAAAGATGTTTATAATCGACGTCGCACACCAATGGTGAGTTCACTCAGGGGCCAGTTTGGCCCATTGTGGTACCCTAGAGAGAGAAAAGGAAGAAACAAGTAAGTTCGGCCGGGCCGAAACCTATATACCCTCCACCATGGGTCGAATTTGTCGAGTTCTTTTCCCGGCATCTCTTCTTAGGTAAAAAAAGATATAAGAAAAGATTTACTCTGCTATTAGAGCGAAATGAAGACATGATCCGGTTTGGACCACAATTATATTATATGTTGGAGACCTGTGTAAAATGTCAGCCAATTCGAATAAGAATTGCGCCCTTTGAGGGCTCAAGAAGTAAAATAGAGATTTATATGGGAGCTGTATCGGGTTATAGACCGATTCAGACTATAATAAAAACGTATGTTAATGGTCATGAGAGGATCCGTCGTACAAAATTTCAGGCAAATCGGACAATAATTGCGACCTCTAGAGGCTCAAGAAGTCAAAATCCCAGATCGGTTTATATGGCAGCTATATCAGGTTATGAACTGATTTGAACCCCTTATTTGACACAGTTGTTGAGAGTAAGAATAAAACACGTCGTGCGAAATTTCATCCCAATCGGATAAGAATTGCGCACTCTAGAGGCTCAAGAAGTCAAGACCCAAGATCGGTTTATATGGCAGCTATATCAAAACATATACCGATATGGCCCATTTACAATCCCAACCGACCTACACTAATAAGAAGTATTTGTGCAAAATGTCAAGCGGCTAGCTTTACTGCTTCAGAAGTTAGCGTGCTTTCGACAGACAGACGGACGGACGGACGGACATGGCTAGATCGATATAAAATGTCGCGACGATCAAGAATATATATACTTTATGGGGTCTCAGACGAGTATTTCGAGTAGTTACAAACAATGACGAAATTAGTATACCCCCCCCATTCTATGGTGGAGGGTATAAAAAGGTCTCACATTTTTCCTTTTTTCCCTTTCTCTCTCTTGGGTACCACAATGGGCCAAACTGGCCTCCGAGCGAACTCATCTTGCGCAAGCGACCCATTCGATCTAACCTAACCTAACGTCTTTGCGTTGACCCCACATCAACTCACTAATACCGTGATGGCCCGGATCTTTCGCCTGCAGGACCGTTTTATTGTCAAGCAGTCTGAAAAAGATCTCAGTCCCTAGGTTCTTAATGTAGACCCAGACCAAGGTCTACTCTGTAATTTAGCTTTGATCTATACGTATAACAAGGTACTACAATGGGCCAAACTGGCCTCCGAGTGAACTCACCTTGGGCAAGCGACCCATTCGACCTAACCTAACCTAACGTCTTTGCGTTGACCCCACACCAACCCCACACCAACTCACTCAGCCCGGATCTTTCGCCTGCAGTCCCTGGATTCTCAATGTAAACCCAGACCAAGGTTCACTCTGTCCCCTTGCTTTGATCCATCCGCATAACATGATCTTCCTGAAGGCATTACAATGGTTCCGTCAATCCAAGACTGTGTCGCTGCCAGCAGTGCCTCGCTCTCGACCTTATGGCTCATCTCAGGTATCTGATCGGAAACCTCTTTTCTTCCTTCCATATTTCATCGCCAAGTCGATTATACAGCGATAGTATGAGCTGCTCCCATCCTCATTCCATTCTCCCATCGCCTTAAATCTCATAGCCGCAGTGGCTGCCTCACACTTAATCTGTATGTCAATGGGTCGGATATCTAGAATAGTCTCCAGTGCCCTAGTGGGCGTTGTCCTCGTCGCTCCGCCTATGCCTAGACAACATGTTCTCTGAACCCGTTGTATGGTTCTTAGGTTGCATTTTTTCTCCATAGCAGTCCATCAAACTACAGAGGCGTAAGTAAATATTGGTCTAATCAGTAGAGCCTCTGGACTATCCTCGGATTCAGGCCCCATTTCGAGCATACGGCTTGTCTACAATGATTCTCTTTTTCTATAGCTTGGTTCCGTTATCACTTCTTTCATTCTGTTCATCCTTCTTTTGGTCTGCTTCTAACTGCAGTTTCCATGCTCTAAGCTGTTATCTCTATTTGAGAGAATGGCCGTTCGTTTTTCTGTTCGCCTTTCAGTTCATCTTTCAGTTCTCGTCTGCTCGTCTGTTTGTCTTTAAATTTGCGAATCTTTTGGTTTTAGCATTCAAATATCATTATGATCATCTGTGCTAGCGAATGTCCATAGGTGCACATGTCAGCCAGCTCCTCTTCTTTTATTAGTCAAATTTTAGTTCTCTGTTTTCTGAACGGAAATATACTCATTTGTCGTTTCTTACTTTGTTCCGCTACAGCAATCTGATTAGTTTCAGGACAGTGCAGCCATATAATGTCCTTGTTTTGATTTTTGTGTGTACACATGCAACAAAATGCATTTGTAGCCAGACAAGGGAGCGTATGCGTATTATTAATTAAAAGCAACATGAGTGATTTTGATCCCCATTATTTTTGTTGATTTTGTTTTTCATTACCGCCTCACCAACTGTTGGTTGATTTGGTTGCACTGACTTGGGCAGTGGCGTTCCCCTTTTCTGGTTTTGACAAAGTTAAACTCAGCCTTATCAAGTTAGGGAGTGGATGAGTGCGAGTGTGTGTGTGTGTGTGTGTGAGTCTGTGTCGTGGTAAGGAAATGTTTTGGACACAAATGTTGGCATTCGCTGCACGTTGTTTTCATAAACAATTTACACTTTGTTGGCAGAAAATGTGCAATTTGTTTATGCAAACCACGTGCATTTAAATAAATCGTGACTTGCAATTCACCCCCCCTGGATAATTTTCCATGCTGCGTGTTGGTTGCTTGGGCCCTTTTGCTTTGCTATTTGCCTATGCTGGCCATGTTGGCGGTGTGGCAAATTTTAAATGCTGCGTTGAAATGAAATGAAAATAGCAATGAGTGAAAGACAACGATTGTCATCGTTGACTGTGCACACAAGGGCACCAAACCAACAATTAACATTTTGCAAAGTAAATTTAATATGCAAAGTTTTGAGATTTAAACATTTTAAAGTTACTATGGAGTGAAGAAAAATTTTGTGGTTAACTTTATTGCTGAACATCTTGCTGACTTTTGCCTTTCCATACTTTACAAATAGCTGATTTTTATTCCCACCACCGTAGGATGGGGGCGTACTAATCTAGACATTCCTTTTGTAAAACCTCGAAATATTTTTCTAAGTCCTCCTAAAGTACATATATTCTTGATCGTCTCGACATTCTTAGTCGATCTAGCCATATCTGTCCGTCCGTCCGTAGTTCGAAATCACGATAGAGGTCGAACGCGTAAATCTATGATGCTTACTATTGATGTAGCACAGGGACTGGAAACTCAATACGGCAGGAACCCGTATGTTTGGAAAATATACTCGATGACGTTCAGGAATGAAGGGTCTCCATGGAACGCTCTTTCTTTGACCATCGCTACATTAGGTTTAGAATAGCACTGCCAGCGCCGAATCCGATAGGCTTCCAGAATAAGTTGAAAACCAATTGGAAAAAATTCGTAGGATTACTCAGAAGAAGATTTAGATTGCAACATAATGTCAGCAGAATTTCGACTGCACTAGAGGAAAAACGTGCCTCCTGGAAGCTTTTCTGCGAACAGCTCTGTAGCGTTAATAACGCCGCCAAGATGAAAAAGTTTCTCTCAAAAACCTCATGTCCAAACTGAAACTTTAGTCATAGGCGGAGCGATGAGGACCACGCCCACTAGGGCACTGGAGACTATTCTAGCTATCCGAACCATTGACATACAGATTAAGTGTGAGGCAGCCACTGCGGCTATGAGACTTAAGGCGATGGGAGAATGGATTGACGATGGGACAGCTCATTCCATCGCGGTATAATCGAGGCGACGTAAGGAAACCTAGAAGGAAGGGAAGAGGTTTCCGATCGGATACCTGAGATGAACTTTGAAGTCGAGTGCGAGGCACTGCTACCATCGGCATAGTTTTAGATTGACGGAACCTTAGTATTGCCATTTGGAAGATCATGCTACACGGATGGATCAAAGCTAGAGGATAGAGTAGGCCTGGGGTTTCTCTGGAGAACCCAGGGACTGAGATCTGTTTTAGACTGCCTGACCATAGAAGGATCTTGAAGGCGGAGATCCGGGCCATCACGGAATGCGTGAAGTGGTGTGGTGTTAACGCGACAATTTCAAGTATGGACATCTTTACCGACAGTAAACAAGCCATAAGGGCAATAACAACCAGAACGTTGAGGTCACAAACAGTGCTGGAGTGTAAGAAGGAGGCTAACGCCTTCTCTGAGAATGGCAAAATCCGCATCGTTTGGATGCTGGGCCATAGCGGAGTAAGGGGGAATGAGAAAACAGATGATTTGGCAGTGAAGGCCAGAGAACGACCGTCAATAAACTTGGTTAACCCCAAGCCTTTCGGGTCAACGCAATCCGAGTTAAGGGAGTGGGCGACAAATGCGCATGTAATGTTGGGGAACAGCAAAATGGTCGGTAGGACGGCGAAAATTCTATGGGGTTATCCAGATCTTGAGAAGTCGAGGCTATTACTATCACTTGCCGCACCTATTTTACAAAAGTGAGCATGTAGTCCTTTGTATCCCGTCATGATACCAATGGTTATACTGACATATTAGTATCATGACGGGACGCATAGGACTACGAGCTCACTTTTGCAAAATCGTTGCGGCAAGTGATAGCATGTGTAGGGCATACGGGGTAGATGATCAGACGTTTGAGTATTTCCTTTGTCATTGCCCGGCTTTAGCGTTTAAAAGATACCGGCACTTAGTTGGGGACACTATATCAGACATGAACCAACTTAGGGGATTGGCATGGAAATCAATTAAGGAGTTTGTAAGTAGCATGGAATTCCTTATTAAGATTTTCTTTTTGAATCTACTATTTTAGTATTAGGAGCGCCCAACAAGCTGATTACTGGCTTTGGTAAATGTCCATAGTAACATGAGGCAATTTAATATCTGCTTCCTCTTATCAACCTAACCTAACCTTGTTACACCTCGAAATATTGATCGAAGATCCCATAAAGTATATGTATTTTTAATCGTCTCGACATTCTGAGTCTATCCGTCCATCCGTCCGTTTGTCGAAATCACGATAGCTGACGAACACAAAAAGCTATCCACTTGAAATTTTGCACAGATACTGACTAGTGATGTAGGTCGCTGGGGATTTTGACTTCTTGAGCCCCTGGAAGCCGCAATTTTTGTCCGAAGTGACTGAAATTACGCATGTAGTGTTTTGTTTTGACTTCCAACAACTGTCCTAAATACGGTTCAAATCGATCTATAACCTGATATAGCTCCCATTGAAACCGATCTCCCGATTTGACTTCTTGAGCCCTTAAAAGCCGTAATTTTTGTCCGATTTAACTGAAATTGAGCATATGTTGTTTTGTTATGACTTCCAATAACTTTGCTAAGTACGATACGAAACGGTCTTTAACCAGATATAGTTCCCATATAAACCGATCTCTCGATTTAATTCTTGAGTCCCTGGAAGCCGCAATTTTATTTCTGATTTGGCTGAAATGTGGCATGTAGTGTTTTGTTTTGACGTTTAATAACTGTGCTAAATACGGTCCGAAGAGGTCTATAACCTGATATAGCTCCCATATTAGCCGATCTCCCGATTTGACTTCTTGGGCTCTTACAATCCTCAATTTGTGTTCGATTTGGCTGAAATTTTGCACTTGGTGTTCCGTTGAGACTTTCAACAACTGTGTCAAGTACGGTCCATATCAGTTGGTAACCTGATATAGCTCCAATATTAGCCGATCTCCCGATTTGATTTCTTGAGCCCTTACAAGCCGCAATCTCTGTTCAATTTGGCTGAAATTTCGCACTTGGTGTTCCGTTGAGACTTTCAACAACTGTGTCAAGTACGGTCCATATCAGTTTGTAACCTGATATAGCTCCAATATTAGCCGATCTCCCGATTTGATTTCTTGAGCTCTTACAATCCTTAATTTCTGTTCGATTTGGCTGAAATTTCGCACTTGGCGTTCTTTTGAGACTTTCAACAACTGTTTCAAGTACAGTACATATCAGTCTGTAACCTGATATAGCTCCCATATAAACCGATCTCCCAATTTGACTTCTTGATCCCCTGGAAGCCGCAATTTTTGCCTGATTTGGCTAAAAATTTTCAGATAGTATCGAAAATGGGTCTTTATCCTGATATGGCTCCCATATAAACGTATCTTTCGAATTGATTTCCCCCCGGGCCTCAATCTTTGTCCGATTGGGCTAAAATTTTGCAGAAGTTTGGTACGTAAAATAAAATTATGCCCTTCAACTAAATTTAGTTTGTATAAATTTTTAGCAGATTTCATGGTGGTGGGTTCCCAAGATCCGGCCCGCTTTTACTTGTTACTATTTACTCTTCTTTGCTGTTTGGCGAAATTAAAAGCATTTGAACACGCATTTCTTCTAAACTTTTTAGTCTTTCTACACTGCTCCATTAATAGCTGCATTGTTTAAGAAATCGCTTTTTAGTCTTTTTGCACTTCTTTAATGGAATTTTATAATGTTTGAATGCTTCTTTAATTTTCTCCTGCTCATGTTGCTGCAACTCCATTTGAGCTCTAAAGGAAGCAGGTTTATTGCATTCAAAGATGTGTAACGTGCATTGTAAGCATGAAACTTATTGAACCTTTTAACGGAAACGGAAACGAAAAGTAAACTCTACCATCATTTGCTATTTCAACATCATGCTTTGGTTATTGGCACTTGACTACATTTTCTTTTCTTTATTCCTTCTTTTCATATCTCCTTAAATGGGGAGCTAATCTTTTCTTTTCATTAAAACAGGTACGGGTAAATGAACACAATGAGTTTGCCAAAAATCACATATAACGAAAGCCAAGATGTTAGTGTCAAATTTATGTTAAAGTGAAATCTTAAACCATAGATTGTTCTTCCTAATATGTACTATGTGTGTTATTTTACTTTGGCGCGCAATTAATTTGTTTATCAGCGTCTCGGTTGTTCGCCCTCGAAGTGAAGCGCACTAAGTTTCATACCTTAATCTTCTTAGAAGTGATTTAAGGTTTTAGGCTGATGGGAGAAGTATTTATTTACGGATTTTGCTGAAATTAGGCACAATGAGTTGCGTTAGGTCGCTCGACATTCATACCGAGTATAGAGGCCGCCATATCGCAGATGTTAGCATGTCCGCCTATGACGCTGAACGCCTGGGTTCGAATCCTGGCGAGACAATCAGAAAGAATTTTCAATTTTTTTACATGGTGCCATGTAAAACTTCTCTCCAAAGAAGTATCGCCCTGCGGCACGCCGTTCGGACTCGGCTTTAAAAAGGAGGCTCCTTATCATTGAGCTTAAACTTGAATCGGACTGTACTCATTGATATGTGAGAAGTTTGCCCCAGTTCCTTAGTGGAATGTTCAAGGGCAAAATTTGCAAATTTGCAATTGTATGGTTAAGATAGTCTATATTTCGATATAAGTGCCATAAAGACAATTTAAGGTGTTGGGCTTATAACAGGCGTAGTTCAAACACCGAGTTATGTTAAGCTCCTCAACTTTCCTGTTCAATACGGCTCAGATCAGTCCACATTTGGATATAATTGCCAAATATACCGTTCTCCCGATCTAAAGTTTTAGGCCCATAAAAGGTTAATTCATTAACCGATTTTGCTGATATTTTTCACAATGAGTTCTGTTAGACCCTTCGATGACCGAGTATGGGCAAGATCGGGCAACATTGGGATATAGCTTGGTTGGATATAGCTAGGTTAGCTTAGGTTTAAGTGGCAGTCTGCCATCAGACTCACTTAGACGTATTCGTCCATTGTGAACAGAAGAAGGAAAATGCCTTCTAGTTCCTACCGTTGAACCATCCGCTAAATCATACAGGTTCTCAAAGAAATGAGAACCTAAAGTGGAACTCCTTCTGACTGCTAGTGCGGAACACACACACACAGAAGGTGTTCTATAGTCTCTGCTTCCTCGATGTCCCTACAGCTTCTGCAAAAGTCGTTGTTGGCAACCTTCAGCATGTTTTCCGATTAGACAGTGACCTGTCATGACGGACACAATGATTGAGACGTCTGTTCTAGCCAATGACAGCAAAGCAGTAGACATCTTTAAATCTAAATGAGGCCACATAGTTTTGGAATGCTCACAGACCCCTCTTTGTGACCATCTATCATTCGTTGTCCTTCGGGCCTGGTCCTGATAACTTAGCTAACATGTCGCTAGGGCCATACCCACAGATTCCAGTATCCCTGGAATGTGTAGGGTAGTTTCAAGTCTTGCAAGCTCTTCCGCCTTACAATTCCTTGGGATATCTCTGTGGGCCGGAACCCAGAACAAGGGAATTTTTAACTGTGCAGCCATCTCTTTTAGAGATCTGCGACAATTGAGGTTGGTTTTTGTGTTCAGAAATACGTTCTCCAGTGATTTAATGGCTGGCTGGCTGTCTGAGAAGATATTTATGTCAATCATCGTAATGACAGTATATCTTAGCCATTCAACCACTTCCTTAATTGCAAGGATCTCTGCTTGATACACACTGCAGTGGTCGGGTAACCTCTTCGATATGACCAGTTCTAGATCTTTAGAGTCCACCCCAAAGCCCAGCTAGTCGTTTAGTTTCGAAGCATCCGTATAGAAGTCTATATAACTTCTGTTACCAGGGATATCGTAGTTCCAATCGGTTCTATCAGGAATCCAACCGGTCCAAAGGATGGCTTGTTTGTGCATCATAGCCGCACTGAGGACGACACCTTCTGATGAATTTAATGCTACATCTTATGCCTCTGGACATTGTGGCTGCCCAAATTGCAGCGACCACTGCCGTGAGGCTAAGGGAGCTTTCTCATTGGTCATGTGGCGGCTACGGACACTGTGTTATCTTTGATACAATATCCGATGTTCCTGGCAATGTGGATTGCACCCTATCCGAGCCGCTACAGTAATTTTTACCAAAAAGCGGCTCAGATAGGGTGCAATCCACACTGCCAGGAACATCGGATATTGTGTCCAGTGTCCGTAGCCGCCACATGACCAATGAGAAAGCTCCCTTAGCCACACGGCAGTGGCCGCTGCAATTTGGCCAGCCTCAATGTCCAGAGGCATAAGATGTAGCATTAAATTCAGTGCATTAGATGGTGTAGTCCTCAGTGCGGCTGTGAGGCACAAACATTCCATCCTTTGGATCCGGTTAAGTATTGAGCAGTAGGTGGATTTTTGGAGCACCGTCCACCAGACCTCAACACCATATAGCATTATAGGTCTGACAACTGCAGTATATACTCAATGCATGACACGCGGTCTAAATCGCCAAGTTTTGACAATGGCTCTCTTGCAGGTGTATAGGGCAAGGGTTGCCTTTCTTGCCCTTTCCAAAATGTTGTCAACTTGTATCTCGTGCTGAAAAGAACTACTTCTGTTTTGCACGGATTTATACCCAGACCACTTTCTTTAGACCACTTTGCTGTTGCATCTAGAGCTACCTGAAGTATATCTCTTAGAGTGCTGGGAAACTTTCCCCTAACCGCAATTGCCACATCGTTAGCATACGCGACCACTTTTACACTCATTTCTTGCAGAGACAATAATATATTGTGAATGGCTACAATCCAAAGTAGAGGAGACAATACACCTCCTTGAGGTGTTCCTCTGCTGACCTGATTTGCCTTTACTATATGCATTCTGCTGCTGCGACAGGCGATCTCCAGGGATCTTTGCCCTCAGATATGTTTCTATCAATTTCTCAAGAGTCTTCAGTATAAAGGATGACATACAAATAGGATGAAAATCGTTCACCTTCGTGTGCAAGGGTTTTCCTGCTTTCGTTATAAAAAGGACCTTCGTGTCCTTCAATTCCACAGGTATATATGACATTCTGATGCAAGCAGAGTATATCTCCCTAAGCCGGGGAACCAGTCTATCGGACACAGCTTGTAATTCAACCGGGAATACATCATCAGGGCCTGGCGACTTAAAGGTGTCGAAACTTCTTATCACCCAAAGGATTTTCGGCTCAGACACAATTTCCCTGATGGCCTCCGACGAATGCATATCAGTGACAACATCTTCTGGCGCCACATTGTCCCATGGAGAATTTCCCGGGAAATGTGTATCAACGAGTAGTTCTAGTGTTTCCTCACTAGAAAGGTGTCCACACCTTCTGTTTAGCCGAGGCACCATTTCTGCAGCATTTTTTCGAAGGTTAAAACTAATATAACGATGATCAGAGAAGCTGTGGTCATCCAACACTTCCTAGTCGCATATTCTTCCACTTATATCTTTCGATACAAGGGTAATATCTAGTACCTCCTGCCAGTTCCCGGTAATAAGGGTCGGTTTATCCCCTTTATTACAAATCGCCAGATTGCAACTTATAATGTATTCAATAAGCAGCTCACCCCATTCGTTGACATCCGAACTTCCCCATATCTGGTGATGTGCATTAGCATCACTTCCTACAATGAGGCTTATCTTCCCTACAGAAGCAGCTTCAACCAGCGACTTATGCGGCATCTCTGAATCGTATGCCATATATAGGGAAGCCAGCCAGTAATGAGACTTGTTTATTTCAAGGCTGGCTACTACAAAATCTTCATTGCTTAGCGACGGAAGAAGATAAACATTCAGACTACCCTTTGCAAGAATACAAGCTCTTTGTCTCCCATTCCCCGTACCCTTGAGAAGTTTAAATCCCGGAATTCTTAGTCCACGTACCATTTCTCCTCACACCCATGGTTCTTGGATAAGAACCACGTCAAATCCCCCAGCCATCAGAAGGACTTTTAGTGCCGCCGAAGCGGCCTTACAATGATGGAGATTTATCTGTAGAAACCTTAGAACTTCCACCACTATTGTGTTAGCCTTGTCTCGCACGTTAACTCTGCAGGGAATAAAGCTAATCGCTTCAAATTTTGCACGAATACTTCCTATTGGATTAGGTCGGTTGCGACTGTAAATAGGCTATGTCGGTCCATGTTTTGATTTAAGTGCCATGTAAATCGATCCTGAATCTCGGCTTCTTGAGCCTCTAGAAGGCGCAATTCTTGTCCGATGACTTTCAACAACTGTGCCATTTATGGTCCATATCGGTTCATAACCTGATATAGCTACCTTATAAACCGGTCTCGGATCTTGACTTTTTCGGTCGCTAGAGGGCGCAAGTATTGTACGATTTGGTGGGAATTTCCACGAAGTGGTTTGTTTTTACTTCCAATAACTGTGCCAAGTATGGTCCATATTGGTTCATAACCTGATATAGCTCCCATATAAACCGATTTCAGATCTTGACTTTTTGAGCCGCTAGAGGACACAAGTGTTGAACGATTTGGTGGTAATTTTCCACGAAGTGGTTTCTTTTTACTTCCAGTAATTGTACCAAGTATTATCTTAATCGGTAAATAAGCTGATATAGCTCCTATATAAACCGATCTCTGATCTTTACTTCTTGAGCCCCTAGAGGGCGCAATTATTACCCGATTTGGTTGAAATTTTGCATTAGGAGTTTGGTGATGACTTTCAACAACTGTGCCAATTATGGTCCGAGCCGGTTCATAATCGGAAATAGCTCACTTATAAATCGATGTCGAATCTTGACTTCTAGAGGGCGAAATTATTATCCGATATGGCTGAAAATTTTCACGAATTGGTTTGATTTGACTTCCAATAACTGCGCCAAGTATGGTCAAAATCGGTTCATAACCTGATGTAGCTCCTATATTAACCGATTTCCTGATTAAATTTTTAGCCTCCAAAGGGCGCAATGCATACCCGATTTGGCTGAAATTTTGTACACTGACGATTTCCATACTTGCCAAATATGGTCTGAATCGGTCCATATCCTGATGTAGTTTCCATATAAACAGCTCACCCGTTGTAACTTCTTGAAGCACTATAGGGCGGAATTTTTACCCGATTCAACTGAAATTTTGCACAATGACTTCTACTTTGGTAGCCAAAAGACAAACCAAGTAATGCAAATGCCAATTTTGCCCATGAACATTCCACTAAGGAATAGGAGCAAACTTCTCACATATCAATGAGTGTAGTCCGATTCAAGTTTTTAAGCTCTATGACAAGGAGCCTCCTTTTTATAACCGAGTCCGAACGGCGACACCTCTTTGTAGAAATGTTTTACATGGCATAGTACCTCACAAATGTTGCCAGCATTAGGAGGGGAAAACCACCGCTGAACATTTTTTCTGATGGTCTCGCCAGGATTCGAACCCAGGCGTTCAGCGTCATAGGACATGCTAACCTTATGCTACGGTGGCCTCCAAGTAGGGCCACAATATGTTCATAACTTGCTATAGCTCCAATAGCAAAGCAATTCTTATCCATTATCTTTTCACCGAAGGATGGGGGTATATTCATTTTGTCATTCCGTTTGCAACACATCGAAATATCCATTTCCGACCCTATAAAGTATATATATTCTTGATCAGCGTAAAAATCTAAGACGATCTAGCCATGTCCGTCCGTCTGTCCGTCTGTCTGTTGAAATCACGCTACAGTCTTTAAAAATAGAGATATTGAGCTGAAATTTTGCACAGATTCTTTTTTTGTCCATAAGCAGGTTAAGTTCGAAGATGGGCTATATCGGACTATATCTTGATATAGCCCCCATATAGACCGATCCGCCGATTTAGGGTCTTAGGCCCATAAAAGCCACATTTATTATCCGATTTTGTTGAAATTCGGGACAGTGAGTTGTGTTAGGACCTTCGACATCCTTGTCAATTTGGCTCAGATCGGTCCAGATTTGGATATAGCTGCCATATAGACCGATCCTCCGATTTAGGGTCTAAGGCCCATAAAAGCCACATTTATGGTCCGATTTCGCTGAAATTTGGGACAGTGAGTTGTCTTAGGCCCTTTGACATGTTTCTTTAATTTGGTCTAGATCGGTTCAGATTTGGATATAGCTGCCATATAGACCGATCCTCCGGTTTAGGGTCTTAGGACCACAAAAGCCACATTTATTATCCGATTTTGATGAAATTCGGGGCAGTGAATTGTGTAAGGCCCATCGACATCCTTCGTTAATTTGGCTCAAATCGGTCCAGATTTGGATATAGCTGCCATATAGATCGATCCTCCGATTTATGGTGTAAGGCCCATAATAGCCGCATTCATTATCCGATTTTGCTGAAATTTGGGACAGTGAGATGTGTTAGGCCCTTTGACATATTTCTTGAATTTGGTCCAGATCGGTTCAAATTTGGATATAGCTACCATATAGACCGATTTCTTAATTTATGGTTTTGGACCCATAAAATGCTCATTTATTGCCCGATGTCCCCGAAATTTGGAACAGTGAGTTAAGTTAAGCCCCTTGATATACTTCTGCAATATCGCACAGATCGGTCCAGATTTGGATATAGCTGCCATATAGACCGATATCTAGGTTTTAGGTTTTGGGACCATAAAAGACGCATTTATTGTCCGATGTCGCTGAAATTTGAGACAGTGAGTTTGGTTAGGCTCTTCGACGTCCTTCTTTAATTTTGCCCAGATCGGTTCAGATTTGAATATAGCTGCCATATAGACCGATCTCTCGATTTAAGGCTTAGGGCCCATAAAAGAGGTATTTATTGTCCGATTTCGCTGAAATTTGGGACAGTGCTTAGTGTTAGGCTCTTCGACATGTTTGTGCAACTTGGCCCAAATCGGTCCAGATGTGGATATAGCTGCCATGTAGACCGATATGTCGATTTAAAGTCTTGGTCCCATAAAAGGCGCATTTATTATCCGATTTCACTGAAATTTGACACAGTGACTTATGTTCGGCTTTTCGACATCCGTGTCGTATATAGTTCAAATCGTTATGAGGTATATGAGTATAAGGTATGACATTTTCACCGAATTTTGATGAAAGGTGGTTTACATATATACCCGAGGTGGTGGGTATCCAAAGTTCTGCCCGGCCGAACTTAACGCCTTTTTACTTGTTAAAACCTGCATTTGTTTGTAACACCGAGAAGAAAGAGAGATGGACTTGTTTCTCCTCTTTCTTCTCTTCAACTTTCTTCTACTAGTCGAGTGAAGCAGCTAGTAATCGATATTGCTAGACCCGTGCACTTCAATCTAACTTCAGGTCCTGATCTGTCACATTCCCGCTGCAAGAACTGCCAAGGGTTCACATTTTAGTTCGCATGTGCACCCCTTCCTCGCCTCAGGAGTCAAAGATCTTCGCCGTCAAACACCGTTTCAGGCTGGTTTTTATAGCACTTATGAAAATACGATAGGAGAACCTGTAAACAGCTACCAAATAATTGTCTTTCTGGGCATTGTGGTTAACAGTTATGGTATGGGTGTAGTATGGCCACATGGCGCACACCCACCACGGCATATTACACCCATACCATAACTGTTAACCTAACTCGCCAAACCTCATATCATAAAATCTCTCTTGCGATGTCCTTGATCACATTGTTCCCCACCAGGACTATAGTAGTCTGTTCAAAGGTATATGGCGAAGGATTGCAAATGCAAATTTGCCCATGAACATTCCATTAAGGAACTGGGGCAAACTTCTCACAAATCAATGAGTGCTGTCCGATTCCATTTAAGCTCAATGATAAGGGACCTCCTTTTTATAGCCGAGTACGAACGGCGTGCCGCAGAGCGACACTTCTTATTGGGAGAAGTTTTTACATGGCAAAGTACCTCACAAATATCGCCAGCAGTAGAAGGGGACAACCACCGCTGAAAAATGTTTTGATGTTCCTGCCAGGATTCGAACCCAGGCGTTCAGAGTCATAGGCGGTCATTCTAAGGTCGAAAATCCGACTATAAATCACTTTTAGATCCATAATGAACTTCGACAGACTTTTCTCTTCTTGGAAGCAGTAATGAGCACATGCACACATTTCCATATCATTTTCTAGCCCGTGGGCTTATGTTCTTGTGTATAAATGCAATTATGTGCAACATTGTTTGCCTAAAAAGTCTGCATAGGTTTTTATTTCACATAGCTCTTCTGCTAGTACTGTTCAAAAGATTTTTAAGTTTTTCCAAGACCAAACATAATGTGTACCTTCAATAGAATCAACCAACAATGCAAACAATCAAAAATGAAAAGTTAGCATTTGAGTCAGAAATTTCAATTTCAATTGAACACACACACACACACACACACATACAAATATATACCGAAAATAAAAATCAATCAATCATCCTCGGTATAAAATTCCAATCAATGCTAACAAATCTGAAATCTCAATTATTACCGAATTCCAAAGAATATTAAAAACAAAGCAAATTCACCAATAACCGAAAATGGGAAATGAAAAATTTCACCCTCCAATTGCCCCACCTTCGACTTTGCGAACTGATTTTATGAGAATTCTAAACAAAAAAACAAATGGGATACAGAAAAAATTACATAAAAATGTTGTTAAAATTCACTTGAAAGAAGTCGATTTGAATATGAACAGGTGAAAAGGTGGTGGCTCCTTTCAACTGAGAGTGTGTGGGTGTAGACCTAGCTGTCTACTGGCTTTTCCTTGGCCCTTGAGAATTTCTATGGAAAATGTTTTTATTAAAGTATCAAATGTTTTACACATTCAATGTTCAGCTTACAAACTTCCAGCACATACTCAGTCAGAGTCAGGCACTAGAGAAATTCCAAGAAAAAAAAGAGAAGCATTCTTAAACAAATGGCAAAAAAAAAAAACTGAAAGTGTTCATACTTAAGTTTTTTTTTTCTAGTTGAAAACGCCTCTTAAAAATCAACTTTCGTTAGTGTTCCATAGTGCCAGAGTTTGTGAAGCCTTTTTTTGCCATGATGTTCCATTTACATATAAATTTTTACTCTAGGCCACACATCCCTGTGTAAAGTCTGTTGGGTCTGCAAACAAACATGCTTACACAGGCAGAATTATAATAAAATTTTATTTTTCATTCATGTTAGGACAAATGAAAGAATGAAATCCTACACTTTAGTTGGAATATTTAAAAACACGTTTATTAAGTAAAATTTGGCAGGGTAGCCACCAGGCTACCACCAGGCTACCACCAGGCTACCACCAGGCTACCACCAGGCTACCACCAGGCTATCACAAGGCTACCACCAGGCTACCACCAGGCTATCACCAGGCTACCACATGGCTACCATCTGGCTACCACCAGGCTACCACCAGGCTACCACTAGGCTACCACATAGCTACCATCTGGCTACCACCAGGCTACCACATAGCTACCACCAGGCTACCACCAGGCTACCAGGCTACCACCAGGCTACCACCAGGCTACCACCAGGCTACCACCAGGCTACCACCAGGCTACCACCAGGCTACCACCAGGCTACCACCAGGCTACCACCAGGCTACCACCAGGCTACCACCAGGCTACCACCAGGCTACCACCAGGCTACCACCAGGCTACCACCAGGCTACCACCAGGCTACCACCAGGCTACCACCAGGCTACCACCAGGCTACCACCAGGCTACCACTGGGCTACCACCAGGCTACCACCAGGCTACCACCAGGCTACAACCAGGCTACCACCAGGCTACCACCAGGTTACCACCAGGCTACCACTAGGCTACCACAAGGCAACCACCAGGCTACCACCATGCTACCACAGACTACCACCAGGCTACCACCTGGCTACCACCTGGCTACATCCTGGCTACCACCTGGCTACCACCTGGCTACCACCTGGCTACCACCTGGCTACCACCTGGCTACCACCTGGCTACCACCTGGCTACCACCTGGCTACCACCTGGCTACCACCTGGCTACCACCTGGCTACCACCTGGCTACCACCTGGCTACCACCTGGCTACCACCTGGCTACCACCTGACTACCACCTGGCTACCACCTAGCTACCATCTGGCTACCATCTGACTACCACCAGGATACCACTAGGCTACCACCAGGCTACCAGGCCGAATCTTGGAAACCCACCACAATGGGTTCTGCTAAAAACGAATACAAAATATATTTTTAGTTAAGGGGCATAATTTTATTCTACATACTAATCTTCTGTCAAACCAGCAGAGATTAAAGCTTCTAGGAACCGAACAAGGATGATCGAGGGGCCAGTTTACATGGCAGCTATATAAGGTTATAGACTTATTTGGACCGTATTTGGCACAGTTGTTGAAAGTCATAAAAACACACCGCATGCAAAATTTAGGCAAAATCGGACAAAAATTGCGACTTGTAAGGACATAAGAAGTCAAATTGGGAGATCGGTTTATGTGGGAGCTATATCATGTTTAGACTGATTTGGGCCGTACTTAGCACAATTGTCGGAAGTCATAACGGATAATCATGGGCAAAATTTCAGCCTAATTGGTCAAAAATTGTGTCTTCCAAGAGCTCAAGAAGTCAAGTGTGGAGATCGGTTTATATGGGAGCTATGTCTAAATCTGAACCGATATGGCCCATTTGCAATCTTACATAGGTAGTAAGTAAAATTTCAAGCGGCTAGCTTTACGCGTTCGACCTCTATCGTGATTGCAACAGACGTACGGACGGACGGACATGGCTAGTTCCACCCAGAATTTTTGAAAAGATCAAGAATACATGTGCTTAATGGGGTTTGAGATCATTATTTCGAGGTGTTACAAAAGGAGTGACGACTGATGACTTTATACCCACCCATCCTATGATGATGGGTATAAAGAGGGTGCAAATATAAATCTGCCTCTACCACTATAGACATACACCTAAGCCTGTATTCAGCTTTTTTTGCGCTCTTAATACAAAACAAGTAAAAAGACATAAAGTTCGGCCGCGCCGAACTTTGGATACCCTCCACCTCGGGTATATATATAAACCCCCTTTCGTCACAATCCGGAGAAAATTGGATAACTGATGCACCCAAATTCAGCTTCAGACCCTTAATCGGAATATGACACCTATATCTAAATACAGTCCGATCTCTACCATATTTGGGTCGGATGACGGTTGACCTAAAAATATACACACTGTTTCAAATTTCAGTGAAATTGAGTAAAAAATAACGTTTTTATGGGCTTCAGACCTTTTATCGGGATATCGGTCCATATGGTAGCTATATCTAAATATAGTCCGATATGGACCATATTTACGTCAGATGTCGGGAGGCTTAAAATATCCCACTGTTTTAAATTTCAGCGAAATAGGGTAATAAATAAAGCTTTTATGATCTGCAGACCTTTTATCGGGATATCGGTCTATATTGTAGCTATATCTTAATACAGTCCGATCTGTATCATATTTGGGTCAGTTGTCGGGAAGCCTTAAGCTGCTCACAGTTTCAAGTTTCAGCAAAATCGATTGAAAAATGAAGTTTTTATTGGCATTGGACCCCTTATGGGAAAATCGGTCTATATACCAGCTATATCCAACTATGGGCCGATTTGGCCCGTTCAAGAACTTAAACAGCGTGCATCAAAAAGACTTATCTCCACCAAATTTCAGCTTCATATCTCAATTTTTGAAGCCTGTAGAGTGGTTACAACAGACGGACGGACAGAAACACGGACGTCGTTAAATCGTATTAGAATTTTACGAAGATCCGAAATATGTATACTTCGTAGGGTCCGAAATTGATATTTCGATGTGTTGCAAACGGAATGACTATTTGAATATACCCCCTATTCTATGGTGGTGGGTATAATAATAAAGAAACTTATCTCATTTTAGGAACATTTTCTTTTACGAAAAACCTTAACATTCTTGTAGACCTATTTAATTGGTGCGCAGTGTATTTGGTTCATAGTCTGTTTAAGTGCCCTATCCACTTTCTCTGTTGTAGACATATCATTCAGGGAGGTTGTTCAAACAACAATGACGACAGCATTTCCAATGGCAACAGAAAGCAAAGAAACGACTTTTTTAATGAAATTAAAAGTATTTGGAGACCAAAACCATCATCATTGCAATAATCATCAAACAAATTGACCATAATTAAAAACGACCATGCTTGTGCGGGTCCGATATACATGAATTGATGTGTATTCTTGTACGCCATGATAGTACAGTCACTTGAAATAACATTGAAATAGGTAAAAAAAAACATCTAAAATTAATTTTCTCACTTTGGAGTTTTATTAGATTACAAAATATAAGGCAAAGATTAAAAGTGAAATTAAAAGCATTATACCTGAAATTTTAGATAAATACCAACTTTCCTTTAGTAAGATTTTATCGAAAATCTTTGTTTTTGGAGTAAAGTTTTTTGAGATTTTATTGAAATGTTTTCATATCTCGATTTTTATAATGATTTCAGATACTTATCGATATAATACACACATTTGAACCTATAAATTTGTATCTTTTATTTTTAATCACAATATTCTATTTCACTGTTGTAATTCACTTACCCAAGGCTGTGCTGTTAAGCACTCATAAATGTTCATGGGATGTAGTGCATGTGTTCGAGTACTATTATGTGTAAGTGCTTCTGAAGTAATTTATATTTAATTTTTATTTCAAATATCAAATAGGGCGCATCGAGAACCGTAGCACTTTATGAAAAGGACCACATTCATGTAACACATACTCCATAGATAGTCCATGTACATACATACAAGTTGAAGTGTCTATTGATTTTTATTTTAATGAAGCTTAATGTAATGAATAAGGATAGCAAGTTTAAGACTCTCAATAAATGTAGTGCTTACATTTTAAAGAAATTCTTTTATGAAAGGTGATATTAATTCTATAACATGCATTATTTCAGAAGGATACAGTTTTTTAGATTAAAAACTTAGTAATTTACAATATCTTCTATGTCCAATTATTATAGCCACCACCATAGGATAGGGGGTATATTCATTTAGTTATTCTGTTTGGAACACCTCAAAGTAGCCATATCCGACCCTACAAAGTATATAAATTTCGGATCGTTGTAAAATTCTAAGGCGATTTAACGATGTCCGTGTGTCCGTCAATTGTAATCACGGTAAAGTCTTTAAAAATTGAGATATTGAAATTTTGCACAGAATCGTATTTCTTCTATACCCAGGTGAGGTTCTTGAATGGGCGAAAAGGACTATATTTTCATATAGCTGCCATAAAGACCGATCTGGGGATTTTGGGTCTTAAGCCTGTAAGAGCCGCAATTTTTGTCCGATTTCGCTGAAATTTGAAAAAGAAAGTTGTACTAGGAGCCCCGATATTCAAACCGAATATGGCCCATATCGGACATTCTATAATATAACAAGTAAAAGTGTGCTCGACCGGGCCGAATCTTGGGAACCCACCACCATGGATTCTGTCAAAAATTTATACAAAATAAATTTAGTTGACGGGTAAAATTTTAGTGTATATACCAACGTGCAGTCAAACCAGCAAAAATTTATGTTTCTAGGAACCGAACAAGGATAATCGAGAGACCGGTTTACATGGGACCTATATCAGGTTATAGACTGATTTGGACCGTACTAAGCTCAGTTGTTGGAAGTCATAACAAATATTAGCCAAATCGGGCAAAAATTGCGGCTTACAGCGGCGATCAGCTTATATGGGGGCTATTACAGGTTGGAAGTCATAACGGAACCAAGTCGGACAAAAATTGCAGCTTGTAAGGGCTCAAGAAGTCAAATCGGGATATCGGTTTATATGGGAGCTATATCAGGTTATAAACCGATTCGGACCGTGCAGAATTTCAGCCAAATCGGATAAAAATTGCGGCTTCGAGGGCCTCAAGAAGTCAAAACGGGAAATCGGTTTATATAGGAGCTATATCCAAATCTGAACCGATATGGCCCATTTGCAATCCCCAACGACTTACATCAATATTAAGTACGTGTGCAAAATGTTTGGCGGCTAGCTCTACGCGTTCGACCGCTATCGTGATTTCGACAGACGGACGGACTTGGCTAGATGGAACATCGAGACGATCATGAATATATATACTTTACAGGGTCTTAGACGAATAATACGGGGTGTTATAAACGGAAAGACTAAATGGAGGGGTGGGGGCCCTTCCCCATACCACAATTTTCAAAACAGCCAGATTTGGCGATGGGTGCACCGATTGTAGTGAAATTTTGCATTCCATCTTATGGTTCCCCAAAACTATAAAATTGGTATAACCTTGTTAGGTCAAATAACTTGGGGGGGACGCCCCATCCCAAAATCCACCCGAACGGACATGGATGTCGATTGGGACAATATGGGTATCAAATAAAAGGTATTTAGGAGTAGAGTACGAACTTGCCATTAATATGTCATATTAAGGGTTGGGGGGTCTACCACCCCCAAAAACACCACCCAACAAGACACTTTTACCGCTTTGGGCAACATGGGTATTAAATAAAAGGTATTTAAAAGTAGACAAACCAGAAAAAAATTTATTCCTAGTCTGAGGGGCCTCTCCATCCCCCAAAACCCCCAAGCAGGACATATTTACCGATTGGGACAATATGGGTGTCAAATGAAAGGTATTTGGAAGTTGAGTACATATAAGTTATAAGAATTTGGTCCAATTGGTCTACGGGGCCTCCGCAACCCCAAAAACCCTCAAAACGGGCATTCATTTCCAACATCACAAAATTGGTATTAAATACCTGGTCTTTGGGAGTTGACTATGAATCTGGTATACACATTTGGGATAGAGTCATGTAGGACGACGGAGAATATATTGTACTCAAATGAAATGAAATGAATTTACACTCAAATTGGGATAAACAAAGAAGAATTTGCTGTGAATTTGGATTTGAACAGTGAGTTGTGCAATAAAAGCCGCAATTGTTATCCGTTTCCGTAATTGTTTCCATTTGAAATAGGGAATTAATTAAAGTCTCCGACTCAATTATGGATGAGATCGGTTTATATTCAGATATAAATGCCATATAGACCGATTAAGGGTGTTGAGCCCATAAATGCTGCATTTATAACTCGATTTCGCTGAAATTTGAAATGATGAGTTATGTAAGTCATCATACATAAATATGGTCCAGATCGGATATTATTTAGATGTAGCTGCCATATAGACCGATCTGCCGATTAATGGTCCTTTATCCATAAAAACCGCAGTTATTAGCCGATTTCGATAAAATTTGAAAAAAGTGAGTTGTTTTAAGCCTCCTGACATCGGGACTCAAATATGATCCAGATCGGATTATATTTAGATACAGTTGCCGTATAGATCATATTTATGTAAGTCATCATACATAAATATAGCCCAGATCGGATTCTATTTAGATGTAGATGCCATATAGATCGATCTCCCTATTAAGGGTTTTGAGCCAATAAAAGCTTATTTTTAACCCGATTTCGCTGAAACTTGAAACAGTGAGTTGTTTAAAGCCGTCATCTCATCTAAATGTGGTCCAAATCGGACTAGATATAGATATAGCTGCCATATAGAGCGATCTGCCGATTTGGGGTCTTAAGTCCATAAAACCCGTAATTATTATCCGAATTCGCTGAAATTTGAAATAGTCAGTTGATTACGGCCTCCCGGTATCGTATCCAACTCAAATATGGTTCAGATCAGACTCTATTAGGATATAGCTGCCATATATGCCGATCTTTCAATGTAAGGTCTTTATCCCATAAAAAGCGAATTCTTTGCCCGATTTCGCTGAAACTGTAACTTGTATGAGAGTTGTCGGTACCTGAATCAAATATGTTCCAGACCAGCTCCATTTCCATATTACTATGGCCATGGCAGTGGAGTTGTTATAAAAGAGGATGGTTAATTTATCCATGGTGGTGAGTATCCAAATTTCGGCTGTGCTAAGTACGGTTCAAATCGGTGTATAACCTAATATAGCTCCCACATTAACCGATCTCCTGATTATATTTTTTGAGCCCCTGGAAGCCGCAATTTTTGTCCGATTTGGCTAAGATTTTGCATAAAGTATTCCGCTATGACTTCCAACAACCGTGTCAAGTACGGTTCAAATCGGCCTTCATCCTGATATAGCTCCCGTATAAACCGATCTCCCGATTTGACTTCTTGAGTCCTTACAAGCCGCAATTTTTATTCGATTTTCCTGATATAGCTCCCATGTAAACCTGTCTGTCGATCATTTAATAATTTTAATTTAATAATTTATTTTTGCTGGTCCGACTGGAGTTTTGTATGTAGAATAAAATTATGCTCTTCAACTAAATTACTTCCTTATTCCCTTCAACTAAATCCATGGTGGTGGGTTCCCAAGATTCGGCCCAGCCGAACTTAGCACGCTTTTACTTGTTACTTGTTATAATTTGTATAAGGTTAGGTTAGGTTAAGTTATATTTAAGTGGCAGTCTGCCATTAGATTCACTTAGGCGTTTTCGTCCATTGCGATACCACTGGAACAGAAGAAGGAAGATGCCTTCTAGTTCCTACCGTTAAACCATCCAGATGGCTTTTAAAAGACTAATAACTTGCGAATGTTCACATCCGCTAAATCAAACAGGTTCTGAATTAAATGAGAACCTAAATTGAAACTCCTTTTGACTGCTAGTGCGGGACACACACACAGAAGGTGTTCTATAGTCACTTCTTCTTCGATATCCTCATAGCTTCTGCAAAAGTCGTTACTGGCAACCTTCAGTCTGTCAGCATGTTTTCGGATTAGACAGTGACCTGTCATGACGGACACAATGACTAAAACATCTGATTAAGCCAATGACAGCAAAACAGTAGACGTCTTCTCGTCTAGGTTAAGCCACATGGTTTTGGAATGCTCACAGCCCCCTCTTTGTGACCATCTATCATTTGTTGTCCTTCGGGGCTGGTCTTGAAAACTTAGCTCACATGTTGCTATAGGCATACCCACAGATTCCAGGGTGTTACCCACACTGCCTGGAACATCGGATATTGTATCAAGGATAACACAGTGTCCGTAGCCGCCACATGACCAATGAGAAAACTCCCTTCACCTCACGGCAGTGGTTGCTGCAATTTGGGTAGCCACAATGTCCAGGGGCATAAGATGTAGCATTAAAGTCAGTCATCTTTTGGATCCGGTTAAGTATTGAGCAGTAGGTGGACTTTTGAAGCGCCGTCCACCAGACCACAATACCACATACCATTATAGGTCTGACAACTGCAGTATATACCCAATGCATGACATGCGGTCTAAACCCCCTAAACTTTTGTCAATGGCTCTCTTGCAGGTGTAAAGAGCAAGAGTGCCCTTTCTTGCTCTTTCCAAAATGTTGTATTTGAAGTTCAGTTTCCTGTCCAGCAAGACACCCAGGTCAAGAAATGCTACCATTGTATGCTACAGCGAGAGAACCCTCTATGTAGCCGACTAGGTCGTGAAGGGCCGTTTCAGTGAATTTGCCTTTACTACAATATATGCATGCTGCTGCCGCGACAGGCGATCTCCAGGGATCTTTGTCCTAAGATATATTTCTATCAACCTTTCAAGAGTCTTCAGCATAAAGAATGACGGACTAATAGGAATAGGCAAATCTTTCGCATTCGTGTGGTAGGATTTTCCTGCTTTCGGAATGAAAATGACCTTCGTGTCCCTCCATCTCACAGGTATATATGACATCCTGATACAAGCAGAGTATATCTCCCTAAGCCAGGGAACCAATCTATCAGACACAGCTTGATTTTCAGCCGGCGATACATCATCAGGGCCTGGCGACTTAAAGGAGTCGAAAATTCTTATCGCCCAAAGGACTTTCGGCTCAGACACAATTTCCCTAATAGTCTCCGACGAAGGCTTACCAGTGACAACCTCTTCAGGCGCCACATTGTCCGTTGGAGATTTTCCCGAGAAATGTGTATCAACGAGTGGTTCTAGTGTTTCCTCACTAGACATTGTCCATACATTCTCTGTCTTCTGAATATACCCCACCGTAATAGGTCTCAAGGACAGAATCTTCCTTAGCCTAGAAGTCTCAGATGTTTCCTCCACGGAGGTGTAGAATTCTACCTAGGATTTGTTCTGAGCCTTTTCAAGGTCGTCCTTATATTTTCTTAGCTCAGCCTTACAGATGTCCCAATCGTGTGGTAAATCTATGGCCCTCGCGGGGTAGGGGGCAATTCGATTACTGATGAGATGGCCTGAAGCGAATTACTGATTAGTGTGACCCCTGCCACTGGGTTTTCGGTATGGTTGAAGATTTCTACTGTTACCAAGCGGGTGGGGGTTGACGGAGGCTATGGGTTCCAGGCTGGCAAGAGTGGACGCCATTTAGCATGAGGTAAAGGAAATATTTTTCAAACTCTATAACACCACACCACAGCCCGGATCTCCGCCTGCAGGACCGAAAACAAATGTCATTGCCTAGGTTCTCAAAGTTGTCCCCCAGGCCTACTTTGTCCTCTAGCTTTGATCCATTTGTGTAGCATGACCAATCAGTTGGCAAACCAGAGTTCCGTCTAGCCAAAACTATGCTACTTGCTCGTCTCAGGTATCCGATCGGAAACCTTTTCCATTCTTTCCAATCTTCCCATCGTCGCCTCTAACATTTACTTGTTTATCCTTTGTTAGACAAGCCAAAAAAGATTTCCATATTCAGCTAAACGCCTTATTTCTCTTTGAGAGCCCGTTTACTGGAATAATTTTAAGGTAACCTATCATATAGCTAACCTTTTTCTTTGTACTATTCACTTGAGAGAACTTTAAGTCTCGCTCCAGCTGTAATTACTTTTGTGTTATGCATATGAGTGCAGTTTTACCTAAGTTTAAGGACACTTCCCCCTCCGCTGACCTGTTCACAGCAATTATTAATACCCTTGGCCACGTTGGGTATTAGAGGCTTGTAATGGTCCTTTCCATAGTGGTTGGTTGGACCAACTTCAATGCTTTAAATTTCTTTTTGTTGTAGTTGTCCTCTGTTAAGTGCTGCTCTGCCTAAATGCTTTCCGGCACGTTATCCTTGGCGACGCCGGCGCTATGCTCGACAATTACAATGTCTTTACTTCACAATTATCGTTTGGCATTATTTCACAAGGATTTTAATGTGGTTTTTGAGGCGAAAACATAATTGCCACTTGGGAAACAGTTTAACTGTGTCACAAGGCGCCCATGCACATACACACACACACACACACAGAAATATCAACTTGCCTCACACAAATGCCTAGGCAAAGAAGTGTTGTGGGCATTGCTTGCTGCTAGCTGGGATTTTGAGCCAAATTCAGTTTAGCTATGCCATTCAGCTCTATGGGTATGTGCCAGTGTTTGTGTGTGTGTGTGTGCGCCAGTGTTTTTGTTGTACTCCTGATGGTGGCAGTTGAAAGTGTTTTAAGTTTAATTGCGACAACGTTGGCATTTTGTTAAGTAACTTTTAAGCTTTTGTAAAAACATAAAAATTTGTATTGCTTTTCGTGCTTAGTTTTATGCGCTTTTGAATATTTTTTCTGCTGCTGCTGCTGCTCCTATGTTTCATTCATTTTATATTTTTCTGATTTGCTGTTTGTTTTGTTGTTTCAGCTTCTATACGATGGTAAGTGTAGTTATTTGTTCGATTCGTTTGCAACAACTAGAATTAAAGATTTGCTACTCTAATCTTTGGCGATTATAAAGGGTGATTTTTTTGAGGTTAGGATTTTCATGCATTAGTATTTGACAGATCACGTGGGATTTCAGACATGGTGTCAAAGAGAAAGATGCTCAGTATGCTTTGACATTTCATCATGAATAGACTTACTAACGAGCAACGCTTTCAAATCATTGAATTTTATTACCAAAATCAGTGTTCGGTTCGAAATGTGGTCATTCACCGTAACGTTGCGCCCAACAGCATCTTTGAAAAAATACGGTCCAATGATTCCACCAGCGTACAAACCACACCAAACAGTGCATTTTTCGGGATGCATGGGCAGTTCTTGAACGGCTTCTGGTTGCTCTTCACTCCAAATGCGGCAATTTTGCTTATTTACGTAGCCATTCAACCAGAAATGAGCCTCATCGCTGAACAAAATTTGTCAAAATTTGAACACATTTCGAACCGAACACTGATTTTGGTAATAAAATTCAATGATTTGCAAGCGTTGCTCGTTAGTAAGTCTATTCATGATGAAATGTCAAAGCATACTGAGCATCTTTCTCTTTGACACCATGTCTGAAATCCCACGTGAACTGTCAAATACTAATGCATGAAAATCCTAACCTCAAAAAAATCACCCTTTATATGAGCTACTCACATTTTCTCGAGTATGCTACTAAGGAACCGACAGACCCAAACCATCTCCTATCAATGAGTATAAGCTCCATGATACATCCGATTGTAGATGGATATCCGCAGCTGGCTATCGCTTACTCTGCTTCGAGGATAAGCTACATCCATCCCCTTCTTTCCATGGTTGGACGAACCGATTTGAGCGAAGTTTTTTTGTATCCTTATAGGAATCCAAGTACACAAATTTGTTACCTAATAAATTTGGGATCAAGTAAATAGGTGAAACGGCCTATCCCTCAAAAAGTTCTAAACAGATATGTTAACCTACCATGCAACATACAAATATCAGTTCATGTTTCTGTAAGGCTCTCCTTGCCCTAAACTTCACCCGGTGGTCATGTGGGTCGATCATCACTGATAAGATTCGATAGGAAGGTGTTTGGGAAATTTGATTTCAAATCTCATAGCTAAGTTACTGGTGGCCACTCCACATGCCGAGAACATTCAAAAATTTACATGGAGGTCCATTTGGGAGTAGAGTATCAGTCCAGAGTTTGAATTTGGGTACCGGCCTTAAGGGTGTATCACCCAATCCCTTGCATTCAACATGTGAGAGTACACTGATCCGAAGAACATAGGACTCGAATAAAAATTCATTGTACAGATTGCACAAAGGGTGGGTTGTGAACATTCCAAAATTATGTGGCCAAATCTAGACTTTTTTTTCAGTCAACCAACTCGCAGGGGATGTCCCCTATATATTCAGCGCATTGCGTTGGAGGGGATAGTTAAGGATCGGAGAGGGGAAAGTGGAAGTAGTGTTTATTGACAATTACTTTGAATTTCTAGATGTCGTAAGTAGCGGGAAAGACATCCGCCAAAGACATGGCCAATCGATTAAAAACCGGTGCGCTCTTCTAGAAAATCTTGTATTTCTGACAAGCAACTTCAAGTCAGGAAACAGAAGACTGATTTCCGAAGAACACACACCGTGGAAGAATCGATAGAATAGCGCCACATAACCCACATTTCGACGATGTTCAAGGGAAACAATAGAGTTAGATACCCTACCATCTCCAATCAACACCAACGCTCACCTTTGGTCAAGCAGCCCCAAGGATGATTTTGGAGCTCCGACCTATATTTGGGAGTTATATTCCATCTTCAGCCTGATGTACGTAGAGTAGATATTAAGAAGATCAGAGGGAGTGAAATATTTCTTACACCGCTTAAGAAAGCCTAAGCACTTGAATGCTTCCTTCGACACTTCGAATACATGTTTTGATCAACGGACATCACATTGAATCTTCATGCCCAGAACATCAAGTGCCTCTTGCTGCTTGATATCTATACCATAGATAAATATTGACGATTACAAGGCGTCAGTGAATCATTTGTGGGAAAACAAACAGCATTGCGTTTTGCGTGCATAAAAATCTACTCTGTTCATTCGACCCCACTCAGAAATGGCCAACAAATCCTGGAAGAGAGTTACGTCCATAATCCGCCTCCTGTCTTCATTCTCTCGAACACTCGGCCTATGGTCGAATGAAAATGAATGACAGAGGTTGCTGTCGTCCGCGAACGAATAGACCGGATTCGAAGTCAGACCCAGTAGATCGCCAAGGAAACAAAGAATAAGAACAAGTAAAAAAGCGTTAAGTTCGGACTGGCCGAACTTTGGATACCCACCACCTCGGGTATATATGGAAACCAAATTGCAAATTTTGCCCATGAACATTCCACTAAGAAACGGGGGCAAACTTCTCACATATCAATGAGTGCAGTCCAATTCAAGTTTAAGATCAATGATAAGGGACCTCCTTTTTATAGCCGAGTCCGAACGGCGTGCCGCAGTGCGACACCTCTTTGGAGAGAAGTTTCACATGGCTAGTACCTCACAAATGTTGCCAGCATTAGGAGGGGAAAACCACCGATGAAATTTTTTTTTTCTGATGGTCTCGCCAGGATTCGAACCCAGGCGTTCAGCGTTATAGGCGGACATGCTAACCTCTGGGCTACGGTGGCCTCCACCTTTCATTAAAATCCGGTGAAAAATTTATATTGGGTTGCCCAAAAATTGCGGATTTTTCATAAAGTCGGCGTTGACAAATTTTTTCACAGCTTATGACTCTGTAATTGCATTCTTTCTTTTGTCAGTAATCAGCTGTTACTTTTTGCTTGCTTTAGAAAAAAAGTGTAAAAAAAGTATATTTGATTAAAGTTCATTCTAAATTTTATTAAAAGTGCATTTACTTTCTTTTAAAAAATCCGCAAATACTTTTTGGGCAACCCAATACAATACCTTAGCAGCTATATCGAAATATGTTCTAATTTGGACCAAATTCTAATAACGACAAGTCATTATTCAATTGTGTATAACAAAATATTGGTCTTTTTAGTAGCTATATCTAAAAATAAACCGATCTGAACCATATACGACGTGAATGTCGAAAATTTTATTATAAATCACTGTGTCATATTTCCGTGAAATCGGATTATAAATGCGCTTTTTATGGGGCCAAGACTTTAAATCGAGATATCGGTCTATATGGCAGCTATATCCAAATCTGGACCGATTTGAGCCAAGTTGCAGAAAAATATCGAAGAGCCTAGCACAACCCACTGTCCCAAATTTCGGCGAAATCGGACTATAAATGCGCCTTTTTTGGGCCAAAAACCTTAAATAGAGAGATCGGTTTATATGGCAGCTATATTCAAATCTGAACCGGTCTGGGGCAAATTGAAGAAGAATATCAAAGGTCCTAACGCAAATCACTGTCCCAAATTTCGGCGACATTGGACAATAAATGCAGCTTTTATGAGCCTAAAACCTTAAATCGAGAAATCGGTCTATATGGCAGCTATATCCAAATCTGGACCGATCTGGACCATATTGCAGAAGGATGTCGAAGTGCTTAATAAAACTCACTGTCCTAAATTTTGGCGACATCGGACAATAAATGTGCCTTTTATGGGCCTAAGACCCTAATTCGAGAGATGGGTCTATATGGCAGCTATATCCAAATCTGAACCGATTTGAGCAGAAAAGTTGCAGAAAAATATCGAAGAGCCTAACACGACTCACTGTCCCAAATTTCGGCAAAATCGGACTATAAATGCGCCTTTTTTTTGGCCAAAACCCTTAAATCGAGAAATCGGTCTATATGGCAGCTATATCCAAATCTGGACCGATCTGCGCAATATTGCAGAAGGATGTCGAAGGGCTTAATACAACTCACTGTCCTATTTCAGCAAAATCGGATAATAAATGTGGCTTCTATGGGCCTAAGACCCTAAATCGGCGGATCGGTCTAAATGGCAGCTATATCCATATCTGAACCGATCTGTGCCAAATTGTAGAAGGATTTCGAAAGCCCTTAAACTACTCACTGTCACAAATTTCAGCAAATACTGATAATAAATGTGGCTTTTGGGGTCTATGACCTTAAATCGGCGGATCGGTCTATATGGGGGTTATATCAGGATATAGTCCGACTTAGCCCATCTTCGAACTTAGCCTGCTTATGGACAAAAAAAGAATTTGTGCAAAACTTCTGCTCAAAATCTCAATTTTATAGGCTGCAGCGTGATTTCAACAGACAGACGGACGGACTGACTGACGGACAGACGGACGGAAGAATTTGTGCAAGGCTTCTGCCCAATATTTCTATTTTTAAAGGCTGTAGCGTGATTTCAACAGACAGACGGACGGAGTGACGGACAGACTGAGATTAATACTGTAGCCTTGTGGTACTCCTTACGTCAATCTATATTTTCGGCAGATGAGAACCCATCTACAAGAACTCTTATAGTGCGATCTCTGAGAAAACTTGATTTAGATCGAGCGAAGTTATTACCGACACCAAAGGCGACAAGCGACAAGTCAAATGCTTTGGAGATATCCAGAGCCACGACCTTACTCTCACCGAACTGGAGAATAGAGGGTCACCCTTCAAGCGATTTCTGCGGAACCCATATTGTCGGTCACTAAGAAGAACTCTAGGTATCTCACAAAATGATAGTTGACCATGCTCTCCATAACTTTGGAAAGCGCGGAGCGTAACACTATTGGTAGGTAATTCACAGGGTCGGTTGCCTCCCCCCCATCTTGGAGATAAACTGCACGTTCGCAATTTTCCAACGCGCCGGGAAAACGCTCGCACGATAAGCAAGGTTGAAAAGATTGCATAAAATACGAGTGAGCGTCGAAGAACACTTTCAAAAACAAAGTGACGATATACAATCCGGGCCCGGGGATTAATTATGAAGACGTCTACCGCTTTGGTGTCGCTGGCTAGAACACACCTCTCAGTCCTTGTGTCTGTCATGACAGTTCACTGTGTGATCAGAAAACATGCTGACAGACTGAGGGTTGCAAGTAAAGACTTTTGCAGAAGCTGTGTAGGCGTCGAGTAAGAAGAGAACTCCTGCAATGGAGGTGGCTAGAACACACATCTCAGTCCTTGTGTCCGTCATGACAGGGAACAGTGTGATCAAAAAACATGCTGACAGACTGAGGGTTGCAAGTAAAGACTTTTGCAGATGCTGTGTAGGCGTCGAATATGAAGAGAACTCCTGCTATGGATTATCTTTTGTGTGTGTGTCCCGCACTGGCTGGCAGAAGGAGTTCCACTTTAGGTTATCGTATCTTCGAGAACTTGTCTGATTTAGCGGCTGTGAACATTCGCAAGTTGTTGAGCTTTTTAAAGCGATCTGAGTGGTTAAACGGTAGAAACTAGAAGGCATCTTCCATCTCCTGTTCCTGTGGTATCACAATGGAAGATAACGTCTAAGTGAGCCTGATGGCAGACTGCCACTTAAACCTTACCTAACCGAAGAATGCACAAAACTAATATAAAAATGTTCCAGGCTTGCATGCAACAATATTTAATTGTTGCTGGGTATTTCAAATTCGTCTTGGCTGCACTTAATTTATTTTTTTTTTTCGCTGTGGCTTTTTTTATGTTTCTGTGTGCAGCTCTAGTTGGCAAATTTTCATTGTTTCCAGTTTGTCCTACGGATTACAATGTAAGCCTAGCGACAGCACAAAATGGTTAACATTTTTTCCACGGCAACTTAATCGACAGTCCAAAGTGGCCCAAAGAATGTTTAACGAAATGGAAATTTGTGTTGTGAACAATGGGCATTAGTTGAATGCAAAAGTATTAACTGTAAAAGCTCTCCTGAGTGAGCAAAGTGGCTTTTCACAAAGATATTGTTGGAGAAATTAGGACACATCGGTGGTGCAGTGCAGTGATAGATGCGAATAAAATACATCTTTCTTCTATGGAGAAAGAGAAGTTTTATAGAGCGCAATAGTTTCAAAAATTTATTTTTTTTTTGAAATTTTGTGTGATTTATTGATACGTAGGAGGTGAAGATTTCCAAGTGGATTCAAAGGATTTTAAATGTTTATAAAGAACTAGCTGGACAGAGCCCGATCCCCTGCGACTTCTTTCACTCTCTCATTTTATTCTTTCACTCGCGTATTTATAAATCAGAGCCTACTCCACTGCGACTTCTTTCATTCTCTTATTTTATCTGAGCCCTATACTATCACGTCTGGAAATGAGTCCTGTTTGAGGGTGCTAGTACGGCTTTTCAGATATTTAATGCCAATGTAGATACTATTGGGTTCCCCAAAAAGTAATTGCGGATTTTTCATATTGTCGGCGTTGACAAATTTTTTCAACGGCTTGTGACTCTGTAATTGCATTCTTTCTTCTGTCAGTTATCAGCTGTGACTTTTAGCTTGCTTTAGAAAAAATATGTAAAAAAGTATATTTGATTAAAGTTCATTCTAAGTTTTATTAAAAATGCATTTACTTTCTTTTCAAAAATCCGCAATTACTTTTTGGGCAACCCAATACATTGGTGCTCTACTCCTAAATACCTTTCATTTGAGCCTTATATTGCTAAGGTCGGTAAATATATCCGTTATGGGAGTGTGTTTTTGGTGGTGAGGCGAATCCCCTTATCAAATTCGTTCTCTGGTCTCAAATACCACTCATTTGAGTCCCATATTGTCATTATTGGTTTATATTCCAATTGGCTGGTTTTGGAGGTGTGGCGACCCCCCTAATTATCTCACCCTTAATAAGGGTACCAAATTTCTTTTCTTGTGTTATTCTAAATAAACTAAATTTCGCTTAAATCGCCCCACACATCTCAGAGATCGCTATATAGATATGTGTGGTTTAGGGGGAGTTTATGAGATGAGGCGTCTCTGAAACACTTGGCTATGAAACAGATACAGATTTGAGCCCCTTTCTACCATAATCCACAAATATGTTAAAATTTGGGAGGTATGTAGGGTGGGGTGACCCACGTGTTAAGACCTTAAACAAGTAAGGGCGTGCTAAGTTCGCCCGGGCCGAATCTTATATACACTCTACCATGGCTCGCATTTGTCGAGTTCTATGCGCGGTATCTCTTTTAAGGCAAACCAAGAATATTGAATAAGAACTGTTATGCTATTGGAGTTACATCAAGTTATAGTCCGATTCGGAATGAATGCTGAACATTGTGTTATATTTCAGTTCATTCGGATAAGAATTGCGCCTCGTAGGGGCTCAAGGAGTAAAATCGGGAGATAGGTTTGTATGGGAGCGGTATCAAGCTATTGATCGATTCAGACCATATGTTGAAGGTCACGAGAGAAGCCGTTGTGCAAAATTTCTGCCAAATCCGATGAGAATTGCGCCCTCTAGAGGCTCAAGAAGTCAAGATCCCAGATCGGTTTATATGGCAGCTATATCAGGTTATGTATCAATTTGCGCCATACTCAACACAGTTATTGGACGTTAGAACAAAATTTCAAAATTTCAGCCAATTCAGATGAGAATTGCGCGCTCTATTGGGTCAGGAAGTCAAGATCCAAGATGGGTTTTTATGACATGGTAAAGCTGTCATATAAACCCATCTTGGATCATGCATTTTGAAGGTGGCGATCAATATATTCAGGGCTACGGGTGTCGTTCAGATCCACAATAATTATTTTTTTTTTTTGCTATGGGTTATCTACATTCAAAATCATTTTAAAGATCTAGTGGTCCTTCTGCATCCATCACAATTCGAGGGTATACATTTCACTCTAATGTTTACACCCTCCACCATAGGAGGGTCCTATACTAATTTCGTCATTCTGTTTGTAACGTTTCGAAATATTCGTCTAAGACCCCATAAAGTATATATATTCTTGATCGTCGTGACATTTTATGTCGATCTAGCCATGTCCGTCCGTCTGTGCGTCTGTCCGTCCGGCCATCTGTCTGTCTGTCGAAAGCACGCTAACTTTCGAAAGAGTAAAGCTAGCCGCTTGAAATTTTTCACAAATACTTCTTATTAGTGTAGGTAGGTTGGAATTGTAAATGGGCCATATCGGTCCATGTTTTGATATAGCTGCCATATAAACCGATCTTGGGTCTTGACTTCTTGAGCCTCTAGAGGGGGAAATTCTTATCAGATTGGAATAAAATTTGGCACGACGTGTTTCGCTATGACTTTTAACAACTGCGCCAAGTATGGTTCAAATCGGTTCATAACCTGATATAGCTGCCATATAAACCGATCTGGGATCTTGACTTCTTGTTTTTTAATAATTTTTTACTTTAACCAATTTGCCTGATGGTAAATAATTTTCATTTTCCCCCTACTCTCTAGAGCTTCCAGGTGCTACGCCAAACATTCTTGCAATTGTTAAGGTTGCAGGTTGTGGGAATTACAACAGTCTTGATAGCAAGGCAAAAAAAAAATATAAAAATATTTTGCGGCAGGAGGAAGTTAAAAATTCATGCAATTCTTGGCCGTAAGGCAAAAGTAAACAAAAATATTACCTGGCTAAACTCGTACGGCAAACCATTACCACAACTTCAACCAGACAAATTGCCCGCGCTTTAACCAAATACACCGAAAAGAGTATGCCCAGCAAAACAGAAGCGAGAAAATGGTAGCGAATGCCGAATATCGCCCATAGCCGTATGTTCATTATTGAACACTTGTAGATTTAAAATCTTTGGGTTATTCTCTTTTTGTGGATTGCCATTGGGGCTGGAGGACGGACTGATTTGCAATTTATTCACCGTGACAATGTCGGCAAGATGATCGCAGTGACGATGCCTCTGTTGATGGTTTCAATAATATGAGCATCTCGGCAGGTATAACATAGACTGTCTGTGTTTTTCTTCGCCCATTGGCGTGTTGTTAAGGTTTGTCATTACTTCATCATATCTGCTTCCTAGACAAACTCAGTTTCAATATTAGCTCCTCAAGGAAAATAACAAGTCTTGCAAAAGTTTGTATTATGGCTAATGGAATCATTGCTGTGTTGTAAAGGTAAATACAAAGATAGAAATCGATTTGTATATGAAGTAGGGGAGACTACGGAACGAATACAGGCAAATGAATTGCGTTTGCAAAATGAATAGGGAAGCATTTTTTATTTAAGGAATAGTAGGAAAGAGGGGAAGAAAATCGATGTTTTGTAAACGTTCTGCTTTTAAGCTACCATAAATGGAAGGGTATGTTTGTTTGTAATACCCGTTAAGCAAAAAGTAATAATTAGATCTTTTAAGACCCTAGAACCCTAGCCTAGAACCTTATAAACCAACTAGGGATCTAAACTTAGCACAGATTTCTCGCGACTGCAATGAGAATTTAACGAAGTGGTCAACCCAATCCCATGCCAGCCGGTTAAAGATACCGGATTGACCCAATGGAATCCCTCATCGGCAAGGGCTGCCACCTCAGTGTAGGTGTTCGTCCTTTTTTCGTCACGGGAGTGACTCATCTGTCAGCAAATACGTTAGAGAGGAGGAAGATCCCCAGAAACTTGGTCGTACATTTGGATATCAGATTCGTATTCTACACTCAAATACCTTTTATTTGAGCCCCATACCATTACTGCTCGTTGTCGGTGAGGTGTAACCGGTATATACAGTGGGTGCATTTCCTATCTTGCTTTGGCCTTACGTCATGATGGGAGTATAGCTGCATTGAATATGTTGCAAGGTGTTGTGCGTATATAGAGAGCAGTGGGTCAAAGGCGTCGTGGTAGAAGTCGCCTTCGCCTCCTCCTCGTCGGATTCTGAGATCCCTTCTACTTCTCCCGTGTAGCAATATACGCAACAACAACACTTCAGCCCCAATATCGCCAGGATAGTGCCGGGAGGTGTATCACTCTTTCAATTGAATTACAATGGTCTCCGGGGCCATATCGACGAGATAGTAAATTGTATGAGTCGGAAGAATATATTGGCTGCAGCGATACAGAAGATAAAGCTGAGCAAAACCTTAAAATGTGTTACGCACAGTGGGAGAAAATAAAAAAAAAAAAGTAAAAGCGTGCAAAGTTCGGCCGGTCATGAGAGAATCCGTCGCACAAAATTTCAGGCCAATCGGATAATAATTGCCACCTCTAGAGGCTCAAGAAGTCAAGATCCGAGATCGGTTTTCATGGCAGCTTTATAAGGTTATGAACCGATTTGAACCATACTTGGCACAGTTGTTGGATATCATAATAAAATACTTCGTGCAAAAATTCATTCAAATCGGATAAGAATTGCGCCCTCTGGAGGCTGAAGAAGTCAAGACCCAAGATCAGTTTATATGACAGCTATATCAGGTTAAGGACCGATATAAACCATACTTGGTACAGTTGTTGGATATCATAACGAAACACGTTGTGCAAAATTTCAGTCAAATCGGATAAGAATTGCGCCCTCTAGAGGCTCAAGATGTCAAGACCCAAGATCGGTTTATATGGCAGCTATATTAGGTTATGAACCGATTTGAACCATACTCGGCACAGTTGTTGAATATCATAACAAAACACGTCGTGCGAAAGTCAAGACCCAAGATCGGTTTATATGGCAGCTATATCAAAAGATGGACCGATTTGAACCATACTGGTTGTTGAATATCATATCAAAACACGTCGTGGAAAATTTCATTCCAATCGGATAAGAATTGCGCACTCTAGAGGCTCAAGAAGTCAAGACCCAAGGTCGGTTTATATGGCAGCTATATCAGGTTATGGACCGATTTGAACCATACTCGACACATTTGTTGAATGTCATAACAAAACACGTCGTGCAAAATTTCATTCCAATCGGATAAAAATTGCGAACTGTAGAGGCTCAAGAAGTCAAGACCCAAGATCGGTTTATATGGCAGCTATATCAAAACATGGACCGATATAGCCCATTTACAATACCAACCGACCTACACTTATAAGAAGTATTTGTGCAAAATTGCAAGCGGCTAGCTTTACTCCTTCGGAAGTTAGCGTGCTTTCGACAGACAGACGGACGGACGGACAAACGGACGGACATGGCTAGATCGACATAAAATGTCGCGACGATCAAGAATATATATATTTTATGGGGTCTCAGACGAATATTTCGAGTAGTTACAAACAGAATGACGAAATTAGTATATGGGAGGTGGAGGGTTTAAAAACCAGAAACCAGTCAAAAGCGTGCTAAGTTCGGCCGGGACGAGTCTTGGGAACCCACCACCATGGATACTGCTAAAAATTTGTACAAAATAAATTAATTTGCAGGGCATAATTTTATTCTACATACTAAACTTCTGTCAAACAAGCAAAAAGTAAAGCTTCTAGGGACCGAACAGGGATGATCGAGAGACCGGATTATATAGGAGCTATATCAGGTTAAAAACTGATTTTGACCGTACTTATCACAGTTATTGGAAGTCAGAAAAAAAGAACACTACGTGCAAAATTTCAGCCACATCGAACACAAATTGAGGCTTCCAGGGGCCCAAGAAGTCAAATCGGGAGATGGTTTTATATCGGAGCTATATCAAGTTATACACCGATTTGGAGCGTACATGGCACAGTTGTTGAAAGTCATAACATAATACCGAGTGCAAGATTTCAGCCAAATTGGACAGAAATTGCGGCTTCCAGGGGCTCAAGAAGTCAAATCAGGAGATCGGTTTATATGGGAGCTCTATCTGGTTATACACCGATTTGGAGCGTAAATGGCGCAGTTGTTAAAAGTGATAACAGAACACTACATGCAAAATTTCAGCCAAATCGGACAAAAATTGCGGCTTGTGTGGGCTATGGGGTATGTGGGTATGGGAGCTGTGTCAGGTTATTAATCGATTTGGACCGTACTCGATACAATTGTTGGAAGTCATAAAAGAACACCACGTGCAAAATTTCAGCCAAAATTGCGGCTTCCAGTGCCTTAAGAAGTCAAAGCGGGAAATCGGTTTATATGGGAGCTACATCAGGTTATAGACCGATTTGGACCGTACTTGGCACAGTTATTGGAAATCATAATAGCAATATAATCAAATTTTCAGCCAAATCGGACCAAATTGCGGCTTGTCAATTTATATGGGAGCTGTGTCAGGTTATTGACCGATTTGGAACGTAATTATCGCAGTTATTGGAAATCATAAGAACACCACGTGGCAATTTGCAATCCTCAGCGACCTACATCGATATATTGCATCTGCGCAAATTTTCAAACAGCTAGCTTTACGCGTCGACCTCTATCGTGATTTCAACAGTAGGACGGCCGGAGGGACTTGGCTAGATCGATTCAGAACGACGAGACGATCAAAAATATAAATACTTTTTGGGGTCTTAGACGAATATTTCGAGATGTTACAAACGGAATGACTAGATTAGTATACCCCCGTCCTATGGTGGTGGGTATAAGAATAATGCCGTATGAGAGCGGTTAGAGATATCTCTTTGAAATTTGAAATGGTTGGAGCCGAGGTTTTAGCAAGATATCAAGATCCTAGGTTGTCCGGACGCCTTTTGACATGCCACGTAAGTTGGTCACTTAAGGAAAAGTTCCGAATATCATCCGTAGCGCCGAGTCGTCCAAGACGTGAGGCCCCGAGAGAATCTCTAAACTTATGTTGAAGAATATAGATCTACTAGGAGTCATGTACCTCACAACAGTCCTCAACCTATCTTTGAACACTTTTATAGTACCCAATGTCTGGAAGATGGTCAGAGAGATTCCGCTACTAAAGCCTGGGAAGGACCTGAGCAAGGGCTTGAGAGACTAGTCCTCCCGAGCCTCGTTGTCATAAGCGTAGAAAGACCTCTGGGGATGGGGTAAGCACCCCGAGAAATGTTTTAAAGCCCACCCCTCTACTCCACCTCTCCTCCTTCGGAATTTAAAAATGTTCATTGTTTTCGATAAAATTTGCTAATTTCATTGTTTTTCAAAGGGCTTTGTCAGAATGGGGCTCTGCGAACTGCAACAGACTGTCTCCTCTTTTCTGAAGTGGACCACCTCCAAGACAAAAATCCAACCCGTGCGAAGACATAACTACATGCTGTCCCAGCAATATCTTCTGGGCTGTTATGGCAGGGACCATCCCAATCACCATCTTGTAGATGGCTATCTACTTCCTCAGAAGCCTTAAGGTGGATCTACATGATCTAGAGTGAAAGGTTCAGAGCTAAATCTCGATATAGAGCACCTCTATAGCAAGCGGCATATCATTCAGGTCTAGAAAACTTTCATGCTAACAGAGTGAATGTGGTCTACCGGGTGAATGTGGTCTTTGAATAGCGACCGCCTCCAATGCACCTGCAGAAATTGGCCTCCCCCGATAAACCAGAGTGGTTCTGGCTCTATTACGATCCGGCAGATGCAGCCGCCACAACTCCTAAAGAGCAAGGATTGATGCCAACGTGCAGGATGTGTGTCCCGATTGTGGCCAGTGATCATAGGGCACACATCATCTGTTTAACTGCTGAGGCAGACCTATCGTTTCAAACCCAAATCTCTCTGGACACACACCACCTTAGTCTCAGAGTTTTCTGTATCAGGATATTCCACAGATCCAAGCAGACGAAAGAGCCCAACACACTGCTACAACAACAACAGCGATAATGACAAAGAAGAAGAGAAGTTAGTACCAATTCACTGAGATCGTTAAGTTTTGAGTGTTCCAATGAAAAACTAGACACCATGGTGTCTTGAAGCTTGAAACATATGTTTCAGAAGGTTTCCACCTTGCCTTCGTAGCTCTCATACATACCGATTTCTTGATTTGAGTTCTTGAGCCTGGGGTGGGCGCTAATATCATCCAATTTGCCATGACTTCCCTCATCCATGCCAATTATGGACTAATCATTCAAAAAGCTCACATTTTTTAAAGCGTTACCACTACTTCAGTCTTCCTGACTTTACAGGTTAATCTTGTGCTTCAATCAACTTTTTTCAATAATAATTGACTGCATTTCTAGACATCTTAACGATTTTATCTTCTGGACTTTTTTCTGTAGTTAGAAATGTCATGTCATTCCAGAGAATATTTCTTTGGTTTTGTGTAAAAGGATTTACTTTTAATCCCTAAATCATTTTGATGGCTTGTCATCCCCCTGTAATTCTTCGTATTATCTTTCGAATGCCATTCTTCCTGACTTGACGAAAGAGACAAAAATTTGATAAATTTTAGTAAAGTTAAGTTGAAAACAAAATGAAAAGTTTCTGGGCTTTGCCTTAAAAGGGCCGAAAGAACAGGGTTGTCTAAGGATATCCTGGGTGAACATTAGCAAACAATTTTGTTGTGGCTGCTTGTCACTGTGGTTGATTTTATTTGACTAAGAATGTTCATAATTTACTGCTTATGAGATATTCCAAACCATTTTGACCTAAAAACAGAAGAAGAGGAATGGATAATGGACAGGATAACCTAATGAGTTGCCAATACAGGCGAATGAACTGCGGAACTGTTGAAGTTGAGTTTGAGGAGTGGGGAATTCTAGCTTACTCTAATATTTGAGAAATGTAGCATGGTAACATCTAAAGTGCAGCCAGATCGAAAAACGGACCGACAGACGAATGGTTATAGTGACAGATGGACGAATGGATTGGCAGACCAACAAATGGACAGATAGAAGTACGACTGGATAGTCAGACGAACGAATAGAAAGGAAGACGGACAGGCCGATGACTGGATGGGTAGACGGAAGAATGGATGGACAGGCACTGTGGTTGATGTCATGTCTGTCCATCCATTCTTCCGTCTACCCATCCAGTCGTCTGCCTGTCCGTCTTCCTTTCTATTCGTTCGTCTGAATATCCACTCGTACTTCTATCTGTCCATTTGTCGGTCTGCCAATTCATTCGTCCATCTGCCACTATAATCATCCGTCTGTCTGACCGTTCTTCGATCTGGGTGCACTTTAGTTGTAACGACCCTACATTTCGCAAACATTAAGGTAACCTAGAATTTCCCGCTCCTCGAACCTAAACTGTAACAGTTCCACAGTCCATTCGCCTATAGAAAAGAAAGGAAGACGGACAGGCCTACGAGTGGATGAGTAGACGGTAGAATGGATGGACAGACATGACATCAACAACAGTGTCGGTCCATCCATTGTTCCGTCTACCCATCCAGTCATCGGCCTGTCCGTCTTCCTTTCTATTCGTTAGTATGACTATCCACTCGTACTTCTATCTGTTCATTTGTTGGTCTGCCGATCCATTCGTCCATCTGTCACTATAACCATCCGTCTGTCTGTCCGTTCTTCGATCTGGGTGCACTTTAGTTGTAACGACCCTACATTTCGGAAACATTAAGGTAGCCTAGAATTTCCCACTCCTCGAACATAAACAGTGAATAATGGATGGACAGACGGAAGAATGAATGGACAGATGGAAATATGTATGAACAGACGGAAGAATGGATGGAGAGACGGAAGAATGGATAAAAAGATGGATCATTTGATGGACAGGTGGACGAATGGATGGACAAACGGAAGAATGTATGGACAGACGGACGAACGAATGGACGGATAGACAGATGGATTAATCACTGGGCAGATGAACTAGTGGACGAATAGGCTGGCAGACGGACGGATGAACATAAATGGCTAGGTAAGTTAGGTTAGCTTAGCTTAGGTTAGGTTAGGTAAGGTTAGGTAAGGTTAGGTAAGGTTAGGTAAGGTTAGGTAAGGTTAGGTAAGGTTAGGTAAGAGTGGCAGTCTATTTCCAAACAGATTCACATAGACAATTTAAGTTCTTTGTGATACCACAATAGCGACAGACCAGGCCCTGGTGGAAATCGAAACCACGACCTCACACTGGTAATCCGAGCACGTTACGGACTCAGCTACCAAGCGACAAATGCAGATTTGCCCATGATCGTTATATTAAGGAACAGGGGCAAATTTCTCACATATGAATCACTGCTGTCCGGATGGACAGACGCAAGAATGGATGGACAGACAAACAAATGAACGGACGGATGAACAAGCGGACGGACATATGAACAAATGGACTGACAGATGAACAAATGGACGGTCAGACGGTCGAACGGACAAATGGACGGACAGCCATATTGGATAATGGACGGACAGACATATTGGCTAATGGACGGACAGACATATTGGCTAATGGACGGACAGATATACTCGTGGACTAACGGACGGACAGAGATATTGGCTAATGGACGGACAGATGGACTCGTGGACTAATGGACAAACGGACGGATGGAAAAACAGAAATACAGAAACGTAAAATTGCCCATGAACATTGCATTAAGGAGTAGGGACAAACTTCTCACATATCAATGATTGCTGCCCTATTATACTTTGAGCTTATTGATAAGGAACCTCCTTTTTATAGC